>NC_048231.1:58643651-58748970 GCF_002007445.2 Ailuropoda melanoleuca
TCTCACTCACTTTCTTTCTCAAATAAATAAAATATTTTAAAATAATTAAATAAATATACAATTCTCAAATTAACATACGTAGTCCCGTAATTGACAAATACAAGGAAAAATGGAGAAATCCAAAATCATAACTGAGACACTTAGACACACTCTTCTCAGCAACTGATAAAACAAGCAGACAAAAAAACAAAACAACCCCCACTAATTATACAGAATATCTAAACAAGACAATTTTAAAGCTGACTTAATGGACACGCATACAGTATTTTCCCAACAACTGCAAAACACATTCTTTTCAAGCACATATTGAACACTTACAAAAATGACCCCAAATATAGGACCTAAAGCAAGTCTCCACAAACATCTAAAAAATGATACCATACAGGTTTTCTGATCACAATGCAATCTGCTAGACATGAATAATCCCAAAACTCTAAATAGAAAATACCCACATTTGGAAATTAAGAAAATCTATTCTACATGGCATAAGAAATATACTTAAAAAAAAAAAATTAGATAGGTGAACTTACCATACCAGACATCAACAATTAATAAAATCAATAAAGCCATAGTATTGTGTTATACTGATTCAAAGACAGACAAATAGAACAATGGAACAGACCAATGACACAAAGCAGAATGCCTGGTCAACTGGTTTATGATAAATAGTACAAAGCTGGGAAAATAGATTTTTAAAAGAAACAGTGCAGGAACAAATAGAGGAGAAAAAAGTAAAAATGGATCCCTACTTCATACCATATACTAAAGTCAACGCCAAACAGCTTGATTATAGACACAAAATGTGAAAGATGAAACAGAACTTATAAAGGATTAGTATGCAAAATTATATTTTTTTAAAATCCTACAAATCAATGAAATGGCCAACTGAAGGAGAAAAAAAAAAAGACAAGAAATTTGAACAAGGAGGAGGAGAAAGAAATCCAATAGGGCAATGGACAACCACCACAATGGCTAAAATTTTAAAGTTAGAGAAGACAAAGTGTTGGTAAGAATGTGGGCTAAAGTGCTGCTGGTGGCAGTATCAACTGCACAAACACTTTGGAGAACAGGCCAAAAGAGCAACGAATCTGTAATGAAATAGATGGCTGACAAATCCCAAAACGAAACTTGAGGCTAGTGGGGATGTACAAAGAAAAGCGACTGGACTTCATTTTGAGAATGAAAAATATTACTGCCAGGCATGACATTTGGGAGACAAATTGCCCTAGCATCTTAAAAAATTAGGCAAAAGAAACGCAAGGTAGGGACGCCTGGGTGGCTCAGCTGGTTGAACGTCTGCCTTTGGTTCACGTCATGATCCCAGGGTCCTGGAATCAAGCCAGGCATCAGCCCCTCATCTGTCTCCCTGCTCAGTGGGGAGTCTGTCCCTGCTTCTCCCTCTGCCTCTGCCCTTCCCCCTACTGGTGCTCACTCTCTCTCAAATAAATAAATAAAATCTTAAAAAAAGAAAAGAAAGGCAATTATTAACTCCAAGTAATAAAAAGGGGAGGGGAATACAGTTACAGAAGAATACTTAGCTCAGCAGTAAACAATATTTACATAATTATAACACCACTCACTAGTGGCTTAACCAATAACTGAAACAGAACTCTTTTTTTTTTTTAAAGATTTTTTATTTATTTATTCGACAGAGATAGACACAGCCAGCGAGAGAGGGAACACAAGCAGGGGGAGCGGGAGAGGAAGAAGCAGGATCTCAGCAGAGGAGCCTGATGTGGGGCTCGATCCCACGACGCTGGGATCACGCCCTGAGCCGAAGGCAGACACTTAACCGCTGTGCCACCCAGGCGCCCCTGAAACAGAACTCTCTTAAGGGGATATAGGGAAGAAAGTAAGAGAGCTGAATTTTTAGCAGCTACTGCGTATTATTAAATACAGCAGCTATTGCATACTACTAAAAATATGGAGCTAAATATTAAGAGTAACAGCTAGAAGAATAAAAGTGTAGCTTCTGAGGCGCCTGGATGGCTCAGTCGTTAAGTGTCTGCCTTCAGCTCAGGGCGTGATTCCGGTGTTCTGGGATCGAGCCCCCATCAGGCTCCTCCGCTGGGAGCCTGCTTCTTCCTCTCCCACTCCCCCTGCTTGTGTTCCCTCTCTCGCTAGCTGTCTCTCTCTCTGTCAAATAAATAAACAAAATCTAAAAAAAAAAAAAAAAAAAGTGATAGCTTCTGGAGAAAGGTAGTAGGAGATGGGGAAAGGTTAGGGGTGGAATGATATTTGTCACTGTAAGGCTTTTAGTGCAGTTTGGCTTTAAAAACACACAAGATTTACTTTGAAAATTTTGAGAAAATTCTCCAATCTTACTGCATTTCTGTCAATGTATCCTGGCATTCAATAGGTCTGCTTTATTGACATATAGTTTTTTTTAAATTTAGAGTGTACAATCTATTTTAAAATCTCACCGAAATTAAAGTTCTGAAAACTATTTCTCCCAACTGACTCAATAAGTCAAAGAAATCAGAACAGATTTTTTTAAGTCTAGAAATGCAAGAGAATATAATTCAAGTACAAAAAAATTAAATAGGAATACTACCCAGAGAGAGATTTTTATTGGGCTACTAAACATCTGAAACTTTAACATCTGAACTCCTAATCTTGCCTCCTAAACAAAGCTTCCAAAGGATTTTCCTCATCTCAGTAAATGGCAAGTTCATCCTTAAGTGTCTGAAATAAAACTCCAGAATCATCCCCAATTCTTCCCTTAAACTTATATAATCAATTCATCATCAATAAATCCTGTCTATCTTCAAAACACATCCAAAATCTGACCACCTAGAATCTCTACCATTACCACCCAGGTCCAAGTCACCATTACCCCTCACCTGGATTTTTGCCAACAGCTTCCGAATTCCTAACTCTGCCTTTAGCCTTGTTCCTCCCTCCCTACCTCCTCCTGGCTTCAGCATCTCCACAAACAGCCACAGTGATCTTTTAAAACTTAAATCAGGCTCTGTTATTTCTCTGCTCAAAACCCTTCAGTGACTTCTTATCTCAGAGTTAAAAGCAAAGGCTCAACGTTAACTACTACTTCCTAGTTTTTTCCCTACTCACTCTGCTCTAGTTAGGTTGGCTCCCTTGCTATTATTTCTTGGATGCATTAAGCATATTCCCACCTGAGGCTAAAAAGTGTCCCAAAGGGAAGAGCTCTCCCTTCAAAGAACTGATACATTTTTTTTAGTTCCAGAATGCAGTAAAAGATAAGTTACCCAAAATAATACAAAAATTTGTTTTACTACCAAAAGTAGTGTACACACACATGCACCACACACACTTCATATACAGAAAGAATATGAAAAGCTTAAATTAAAGCAAATTGGCATTTTTAACAACATGAGCATAGCCAAATGGTCTACCACTACCAAGTACAACTGATAAAATACAGATGATTGATTGAATTTTAAGAATTCTATTAATAGAGGGCATCAACCAAATAAAAATAACTACTCTATCACATCAATGTAACCCCTCACCAGAAAAACACTTCATAAAATAAAACAACCTTAGGACTATTTTACCCAATCTGTTCGTGGTATTTCAAACATCACTGGAAACTTCTAGCCATCTCAAAGTGCAGTTAACTCCACCAAAAGATTTACCGTAGAATCCAATTCAGTACACCTTTCAATTCCACCCTCAATTCTAAAAATCAAATATTCTTCAGACAATAAGAAATGGCCGCTGAGAGGAAAAATCACCCCTATTTGAGCATTTGGCTTACCCTGTTTTAATTCCTCTAGCAGTAGTGTCTGCTACATAAGCCAAAGGCTGGAGCTGCACTATTCTCATCAACCTTCTGAGTCCTGCACTGTGTTCAAGTTTCTGTAAGGCCTAGTGTTTGGTGATTCCTGCTCTGTTCTTCCACAAAATTTGGCTCTATAAATGGAGTCTTCTCTTTCTTATTTCTCTGTGTATTCTGCCAATTCATTCACCCATGATTTAAGGTAATCCAAGTATTTCTCACATTCTAAAACACCCCAAAAATACTTACAGATTAAAAAACATTTTAAGTAACATAAAGTTTAAACTAATTACTGCTAACCAAAAAGATAAAAAATGTCACAACTGAAGCAACAATAGACCATTAACAGAGAATGCAACAGAAAACACACAAAATAATAACACAAGGTACTCCCCCTAACAAATTTTTCCAAACATTCAAAGCTTTAGCTATTACACAAATGGCTCCAGAACATGTGGGTAACATGCTCATCAACTCATTTTAAGTGGCATATATGGTTGGGGATCAAAACTTTAGTAACAACAAAACTAAAAAAAATACTATACACCCCAATCAATAATTTTAGCAACAAGATAGCCACTATGAACAAGTAACATTTATCCTAAAAAGCAGAAATACCACTGTAAAAATTATTTTCAGAATTAGTCATATTTTTTTTAATTTTTTATTTATTCATTTGAGAGAGAGAGAGACAGCCAGCGAGAGAGGGAACACAAGCAGGGGGAGTGGGAGAGGAAGAAGCAGGCTCCAGAGGAGGAGCCTGATGCGGGGCTCGATCCCAGAACGCTGGGATCACGCCCTGAGCTGAAGGCAGACGCTTAACGACTGAGCCACCCAGGCGCCCCTTAGAGTTAGTCATCTTGATAGAAAAACAAATCGTAAAACTGCTGTAATTTCCTCAATAGACTGGTAACAGTGATTCAGTAAAATTCAACATTAGTTCAAACTCTAAAAAAGCTTGACATGGTGGCACCTAGCTGGCTCAGTTGGTAGAGCATACGACTCTTGATCTCGGGGTCATAAGTCTGAGTCCCATGCTGGAGGTTAGAGTATACTTTAAAAAAGGAGGGGATGCCTTGGCTGGCTCAATCAGTATATTACAAGAATACAACTCTTGATCTTNTGAACTTTGCATCGGAATCCGGGGATGTACTGTATGGTGACTAACATAATATAATAAAAAAAAAAGATTAAAAATCTTCAGAAAAAATAAAAAAAAAAAAAAAAAAAAAAAAGCCAGGCATGGACAACTTTAATTTTTAAAATTCTCTTCCTCTACCAACCTCTTATAAATTAACATTCCCCAAGGTATTGTCCTCTCATTATAAAAGACACTCAATAGATAATTTCTTCTATACACATACTTCCAATTACTACCTGTAAGCTCTTAAGATACAAATTCATATCCCCAAGAAAATCTCCACCCCCTAGTGCTACTCAGATACCCAACAGCCTACTGGACATCTCTATCCTGATTTCTTAAAGGCACCTTAAACACAACTGTCATTCTACTATGTTCATCCTCCACAATTTATTACACCACAATCCACCCACATCAGGAAAACAAAGCCAAAAAAAAAAGACAATCTATATAATGACAGCAATGATGAAAAAGCAGCATTTACATTACAAAAATACCCAAAACAGCCCAAATGCCAAAAAAAGGAAAAATAAAATGCCAACACAGAATTCTGATAATCTGGGTGCCTCAGTCGGTTAAGCACCTGCCTACAGCTCAGGTCGTGATCTTGGGTCCTGGGATCAAGCCCCAAGTCAGACTCCCCACTCCGCAGGAGGTTTGCTTCTCTCTCTCTCCCTCTGCTCTTCTCCCTCACCCTGCTCATGCTCTCTCTCTCCCTCAAATAAACAAAATCTTTAAAAAACAAAAAAAAGAATTTTGATAATCATCAGAAATAAAAGGTATACAAACTGCATAAATATAATTTTCCAAGAAAAAGATAGATGAATGTGTCATATACAGCTGTGCTAACAGAGAAAACACACTAAAAACATATTAAAACATAGACAGTGGGAAAGATAAGAGATGAAAAAGCACACAAAGAATGAAGGAATACTTTTACATTTTACTCACATGTTTACACAATGTTTGCATCTTTCACATCAAAAATGGACATACCTATCCACTATGAAATAAAAAAAATACTGTTTATATCTATGTAAAATATCTTATAAAGCTCGAAAGTGAATCTGAATACATCTACACCATAACTTGTACATAAATATTCATAGCAGCTTTATTTGTAATAATCAAAAAATGAACAATCTAAATGTCCATCAACTGATAAATGGATAAACCAAACGTGGTATACGCATGTAATTGTTAGTCACAGACAAGAATGAAGTATTCATACAAGCTACATGGATTAACCTTAAAAACATTATGCTAAGTAAAAGAAGCTAGTCACGAAAGGCCACATGTTGTATGATTCAATTTATATGAAATGTCCAGAACAGACAAATCTATAATAACAGATAGATTGGTGGTAGTAAGAGGCTAGGAAGAAAATGAAATGAGAAGTGACGTACTAGTATAGGCATGGGGCTTCTTCTTGGGGTGATAAAAATATTCTAAAATTAGACATTGGAGGGGCACCTGGGTGGCTCAGCCGGTTAAGCATCTGCCTTCAGCTCAGGTCATGATCCCAGGCTCCCTGCTCAGCGGGGAGTCTGCTTCTCCCTCTTCCTCCCCCCATCACCCCCAACTCCCGCTCATGCTCCATGCTCGCTCTCATGCACATTCTCTCTCTCTCTCAAATAAATAAATAAATAAATAAATAAATAAATAAATAAAATCTCTAAAGTCAGATGTTGGTAATGGTTGCATAATTCTGTTAATATACTAAAAACTACTGAACTCTCTTAAGGGTAGGTTATATCTCCATAAAGCAGTTACTGAAAAGTGAATATGAAAAAAAGATTTTAATATGCACCCAACTTTTAAAATAAGCCTAAATTTGTCTTCTGAAAATTATCTATTTTTGTTCTTGAAAAAAGTCTCTCTTAGGGTGCCTGGGTGGCTCAGTTAGTTAGGCATCTGACTTCTGCTCAGGTCATGATCCCAGGGTCCTAAAATGGAGTCCCAGGTTGGACTCCTTGTTCGAGGAGCCTGTTTCTCCCTCTGCCTGCCAGTCCCCCTGCTTATGCCCTCACGCACTTTCTCTCTCTGACAAATAAATCTTTAAAATAAATAAATTAATAAATTTCAAATTTCCATGTTAACAAGATTATCTTTTCAAATTCCCTAGTATTTGTTTTATTCAGTAACTGAATTTTCTGAGCTGAATGTTCTAAGACTATCTTTTTTACACACTGACAGATGCTGAGGTTAGGCATATTCCCTACCCTCAAAAACCTCACAGAAAAGCTGTTTAAGTACTATATATCCTTTAAAATGGAACTATATTGTGACTCTTGACCTCTCAGGGTGGTGATTTTCAAGACCCACATTGGGACCTGGAGCTTACTTGAAATTAATTAATTAGTTAATTAAAAAAATAAACAGATAGATAGCGCCTGTCTGGCTAAGTCAGGAGAGCATGCAACTCTTGATCTCCAGGTGGTTAACTTCAAGCCCCATGTTGGGACCTGGAGCTTACTTAAAAAACATAAAATAGGGGCGCCTGGGTGGCAGAGCAGTTAAGCGTCTGCCTTCGGCTCAGGGCGTGATCCCGGCATTGTGGGATCGAGCCCCACATCAGGCTCCTCCGCTATGAGCCTGCTTCTTCCTCTCCCACTCCCCCGCTTGTGTCCTCGCTCTCGCTGGCTGTCTCTATCTCTGTCAAATAAATAAATAAATAATCTTTAAAAAAAATATATCTGGGAGCTTTTAAAAAAAAACATAAAATAAAAGTAAAATAAAATAAAATGGAACTATATCTGCATTATAAATAACATATCAGAAAGACTGTACTATCTGTAGGAAAAATAAATAAATTATATTTGCCTTTCTTTTAATCATCACTAAAGATGATACAAAAGAAACATTTCCTAATATAAAGTCCTTAGAAGGGGCACCTGGATGAGTCAGTCAGTTAAGCATCCGTCTTCAGCTCAGGACATGATCCCAGGGTCCTGGGATGGAGCCCCTATTGGGTTTCCTGCTCAGGGGGGAATCTGCTTCTCCCTCTCTCGCTCTGCTTCTCCTGCTCCCTATGTCCCTCCCCCTCTGCTTGTGCTCTCTCTCAAATAAAATCTTAAAAAAAACAAAAAAAAAGGTCCTTAGAAGAGCTCTTGGCACATAAGTGTACTAATAATTAGTTATAAGAATTAATATTACTGATAAATATTTTTATAAAAAGCATAAAAAAAGAAAATATTTACCTTAACTTCTCCTGGTTTCACTTAACTACTTGACAACTTCATTTCCGTATTATCATTATCCCTTTCAGCTTCAGTAACTACATTAATTCTAAACTACTGAATTATTTACATTAAGGCAATAGTTCTCAAGGTGTGATATGGGGACTGTGGGGATTCCAGAGATCCTTTCAGGGGGTTCATTAGATCAAATCATTCTGGAACAAAAGATCAAAATGCAAAACAGACCAATGAATTTTAACACTGTACAGAAAGTATATACAGGTAATTTCAGATTCCACATTTCAACTAACCTTTAAGAAATTACCACTTGTTGAGTTTTGTTGTAGAATCAAAGAAGAATATCACAATTATCTGAAAAGATTATTAAAATACTCCTCCCAACATATATGTGAAGCTTAATTTTCTTCATATACTTCAACCAGAACAACATATAACTGAATGCAAAAACTGACAGAAAAATCCAGCTGTCTTCTAATCAGGCCAAATATTAAAGAGATTTACAGAAATGTAAAACAGTTGCCATTCTTTCATTAAATTTTTTTTGTTTTGGAAAATAGTTGTTTTTCTCATAAAAATAGTTTATTAGCTATTTTTTGAGGCACCTGGGTGGCACAGCGGTTAAGCGTCTGCCTTCCACTCAGGGCGTGATCCCGGCGTTATGGGATCGAGCCCCACATCAGGCTCCTCCGCTATGAGCCTGCTTCTTCCTCTCCCACTCCTCCTGCTTGTGTTCCCTCTCTCGCTGGCTGTCTCTGTCTAATAAATAAATAAAATCTTTAAAAAAATAGTTTATTAGCTATTTTTAAATGAATTGATATATTTAAATTAACTTAGAAGACAATAATTACCAATAGATATAAACCATATAAACAAAAGCTACTTGGAGTCCTACATCTTTTTTAAAAGTGTAAAGGGATCCTAACCAAAAAGCCTGAGAACCACTTCTTTAAAGTAATACTTTATATTAATACTCCACTTTTATTTACATTGAGTTTTCATCTCTGTGAATCTCACATATGCAGCCATAAATGTTTAAAGTAAGCTGAAGATAGCAGAGGACACAAATCTTGCTTTCTTCAGATATACTATAATGCAGTTAAGCATAAGATATAACCCCCTCAAAAAAGAAAAAAGGATGGTCAAGTTAACAGAATTATCCATCTGCCAAAAGTAACTACAGTAGTATGATACAGCTGTAATATAGAACTTATGCAGAAATAGAGCCAAAGAACTTTCACTGTGCCAAGAAAAAGATGCACAGAAAAATCTGGGCGGCTGAAGGGGTAACAAAGTCCTTAAGTGAATTACCTACGATAACAATTTTACTGGAGGGGATTTCAAACTACCATTTAAACTTCTGATCATCTTCAATAAAGGTTAATTATAGAACTCTACATGGAACATAAATCTGCCCCCAAAAAGTCATGGAAAAATATTTATTAAAAAAAACATTTTGAATTGTGCGATGCTAGTTACCTTCATTATTACAATAAATGCAATCAGACTGTGCTGTAATAAATTACCAAGCTAAAAAAGGCCTTCCAGCAATGGGGGGTAATGGCATTCATTAATTAGGGCCCTTTTCCCTTCCCTTTCGAAGCATAATTTATAGATTTAAATGCTTAGCACAAAACCTTGTGTGAGTCTGATGTTTAAAAAAATTATTGTTCATTACAGAATTATGATACTAATCAATGGGAAATGATAGCAAATTTTCCTGAGCCAGGATGATTAAGGTGAACAGAAGCTCATAAACCAGGGCAAGTTTTGTTCTAAGAAGGGTACTTCCAAAGTCACATATCTAACCTAAGGGACATATAACTGCATTCTGCCTAAAAGGGTGTCAGAGTTTTCTCATTTCCTCACATAACTCTAGGCCTGAACTTGCAGCTTCCAAATTAAACGCTTTTTAAGCACTTTTCATCCTACTCTCCTAATTTCATAGTGAGAATTTTTAAGTTCAAATTAAAAAGTTACATTGTCGTAGATACCCTACGAAAAGCAGAAACTAAGGACCCCATAAAAAAAGCCATTGACTATACCAGAGTTCACTGCAACCAGGTTTTAAATTGAAATCCGTATTACCCAGCTTTTTAAAAATTAAAAGTGGGGGGAAACAAAACCGACCCACATCTTACTATTCCACCAAGTAGCACTCTTTTATTGGTTTTTGTGAAGGCTAATTATCTATTGAAATATCATGTGATAATACTAGTTACATACTGTGTACTGCAATTACTTCCTGCTGAAAGAATCCCATTTCAACTACCTGAAGGTTCACAGTACTTCTCAAAGCACAACGATTTAACTCCTTCCTCCTCCCCCGCTGCGCTCCCGACTCCCCACCCCCCAAAACACAGTACCTGCAGCAGGGTTTCCAGAAGTCAACATTTAGAGGTGGGGGTGGGGAAGTGAGGGCTGGGGGTGGGGAGGTGAGGGCTGGGAGATGGGGAGGGGCTGGGAGATGGGGAGAGGTTGGGAGTGTGGGAGTGGGAGCGTTCTCTAATTTTTGGCTTCGCTATCCCATTCTGCCAGAGTAAAACAAACCCCGTTGTAAATAATCTTATGAACTGTGACAAAAACAGAGGACCCAATTCCCTTCTGCTCGCATCTATCCCTCTAAACTTCACTATGGCCCTCAAAGCACGCATTTCTACTCCACAGCAGCCTTACCTGTACCCGGACTTTCAGGTCCAACCTGAATTACTCCATGACCATGGACCCAGGCCACTGCTCCCCTCCAAGATCCCCACATCACACACCGGAGACTGCAGAGGCCTCAAGGTTCAGGCCGGGTCAGCGGCCGGGGGAAGGCAGGGGAACAAGCCGCAGGAACCACCACTCGCGACGGCTGGTGGGGCTGGCTCCGGGAAAACGCAGAGAAGGAAAGACGCCGAGGGCGGAGATCAGGCCGGGGGTTACCTGCCGGCCAGCAACGACACCGCCCCACTAGTCGCAATGGCTACACGCCACCTCCGGGTTATCGATGCCCTCTCAGCCGTCTTGAGAGCCCTGGCCTGACCCGCGGTCCTCGGTCATGACCCCTTATTACCTATGCCTACCCAGCAGTGGCAGGTGATGAGGCGACCGGACAGCCGAGACGCGCAGGCTGATTGCCTACCTCAAGCGACAGTGTCTTCGGGCCGCCCACTCCCTCTCAGGGGCTCCAGGAGTCCGGACCAGAGGAGTAGGAAGAGGCGTACGATGCAAAACGACACAGAAGATGGGACAGGAAGGGGGGAGGGAATCGTCCAGCTCTCCAGAGAGGCTGGCAGAAAGGAGGTGGGGACGTAGGAGGCGCGACAAGCAGGCGGCGTGGACGGTCGGAAAGCTAGCCCACCTTCCTCACTCCTGGCCGAGGGTCCAACGCGAGCCAGCAGATCGCCTCACATCCGGGTATCAGAAGACAGCTGCTTCTGCCGCGACCGCCGCCTCTCCCGCGGCGCAGATACGCCAAACTTCCGGCGACGACGGCGACGCCTCGCCCGTCAGATGGGAGTTACCTGTGACCGTCTTGGTCGCGCTTGCGCAACGCTCCTCTTCAGCCGTCACAGGCTCAGCTGACGTGCCCAGAGGAGGAAGATGGCCGCCACGCTCGCTGCGTGTCGCGCAGTTTTTCACCCCGGCCGGGACGGCTGGGCGTCGGGGAAAAGCAAGCCAACGTACGCCCTCAGCGCAGGCGCGGTGGGAGGCCTCGCGTGCACGCACCGCGGGTGGGCACCTCGCCGGGAAGCGGCGGCGCCCCCCGGCGGCGGCCGCTGGCCCTTCCCTGGGATGTCTCCTTTAATAAAGCCGCCCACGCCCCCAACTGTGGTGGTTTTTCTTGTAAATGCTTCGCCGCTGGTCCCTCTGTGGGTTGCGGGTACTGCTCTCGGCGACCTCTATTTCAGGTACCTTTAATCTTTGACAGGGGCCAATATAAAGAAAAGGGGAGGCAATTGGCCCTTCTCTTTTCTTCCCTGCACTGCCCTCCATCGCTTCCAAAAATTCCAGGGCTTCACCTTATCCTTACACACTTTCCTCCTTGTGTGCGGGCGCACGGGAGTCGACAAGAAACTTAGTGTGTCCTACTAGATTTAGTCATGGCGGGTGTTCAGATAAAGCTTTGGCACTTAGAAGCCTCTAAAGATAGAACACAGGTTTCAGTAACTAGTATTCGTGGTTCCCACACGCTTGAACACGCTTGCTGTGCCATTCTTATTTGCAGAACTGTGAGATTAAGTAAAACCGGTACTCAAGCTTTTGAGAATCTGAAGAGAGATGATCATACGTGGGTTCTCCCCTTACTGACCTGTTTTTATGAAACTAAGTACGATCAAAATGTGCTCTAAGTTTATCAAGCCTGATGTCAAGCCTGATTTTCTGACAATACATCTTCCACAAAACTCTGCCGAGCTGCTTGTCAGTTTCGTCTGGAAAGAGTCTGTGGTTAAACCAAAACCAGGGGTATTGATGGGTGAGGCCATTGCCCACATCACCATACATTGTGTTACTTGGCAAAAACCTGCCTATGCCTCACCCCCATCCCCTGTTCCTGATATATATACTTTAATGGCATATGCCAAATGACTTTAATGGGGGGAGAGGGGAGACAAGTCAGGAGTAAACTGCAACCTGATTAAAGTGGTTTATGTACCAGACTATCTCACCTATATTTGCCTTCACCTTTAGACTGTCAAAGGGTGGGATTTCTTTTCCTGTGTAAACCATTTTATTTTTAGTAACTCAAATCCTGTGCACACACACAAATCATATTTACAAGTTTCCATTCCCACAAAATAGGCCTCTGCTTTTTTTTTTTTTTGAAAGATTTTATTTATTTGAGAGAGAGTGCAAGAGAGCAAGAGAGAGCATGAGCAGAGGGGCAGAGGGAGAAAGTGAAGTGGACTCCTTCCTGAGCAGGGAGCCGGATCTGATGGGATACTCGATCCCAGGACCCTGGGATCAGCACCTGAACCAAAGGCAGACACTTAACCGACTGAGCCACCCAGGTACCCAATAGGCCTCTGCTTCTGAGGAATCTATTCCACTCTACTTGTTGAATTGGCCACAGTCAGAAGCATAGGAATCTTTATAAATGCCATGCCATGCAAAATCATACGTACCTATTTTTGATATATAAGTAAATCATATTTGATGTATAATTCATGTCTGCAATTTATTCCAGGTTTTCTTTTCTAAAACCAAATATAGTCAGCTTCTTAAACATGCTGTGAAAGTATAAAATAGTTTGCTTTTATAATACCATATTATAAACATCAAAGTTGCTAAGAGATTAGATCTTAATTGTTCTTTTTTAAGATTTTATTTATTTATTTGACAGTGAGAGAGATAGCACAAGCAGGGGGACCAGCAGGCAGAGGGAGAAGCAGACTTCCAGCTAAGCAAAGTCCAAAGTGAGCCTGATCCCAGGACCCTAGGATCACGATGGAGCAGAAGGCAGATACCCAACCGACTGAGCCTCCTAGGCGTCCCTAGGTCTTAATTGTTCTTACCACAAAAAGGAAATGATAATTATGTGATGTGATGGAGGTGTCTGCTAAGATGATAATCATAACTGCAATCTATAAAAATATCTAATCAACTCATTATATGCCTTAAAGGTATACAGTTTTATAGGTCCATTATGTCTCAATAAAAATATTTATAATATAGTTTGCTTTTACGGGAAAAATAAACTTTCTTGGGCATTATTCTTTATCATTTTAAAAGATACCTCACTTCTGATTCATCAATGCCAGAAGTCTCAATTTGTAGTTTGATTAAATCTTAATTATCCTGTAATTTCATTTTTTAAAAAGATTTACTTATTTGTTTTAGAGAGAGAGGAAGGGCAGAGGGAGAGGGAGAAGAAGAGAAGCAGAGCCTGATGCAGGGCTCTATGCAGGGCTCAGTCCCACGACCCATGAGATTATGACCTAAGCAGAAATCAAGAGTCAGATGTCCAACCGACTGAGCCACCCAGGCACACTTGTAATGTCATTTTTGACAAAATTTGTCTTGCTTTCTATCAATAGTTTTCATTTAGAGCAGTCTGTCTACAAACTTTGGAATTTGGTTCATTTGATTTGGTTATCTACTAAAAGAAATCATAATCGATGAATAAATTATCTTGCTTGACTGAGCTTTCAAAGACTATACAAGCTCACACCAACCTGATCCCAGTAAAAAGGGCACGTTGTGCGCAACTCACTATTCTAGATACTGGGAATACAGAAATGAACAGAACAGATACAAACCCCTACCTTCAGAAGCACCTGGGTGGCTCAGTCAGTTAAGCATCTGCCTTTGACTCAGGTCATGATCCCAGGGTCCTGGAATCGAGCTTCACATCAGGCTCCTTGCTCAGTGGAGAGTCTGCTTTTCCCTCTCCCTCTTCTGCTCCCCCTGCTTGTGTGCGCTCTCTGTCAAATAAATAAAATCTTAAAAAAAAAAAACCAAACCCTGCCTTCGGACAGTACATTTTTCAAGTCAGCAAATAAATAGGTAAAAACAATTAAATGAAAAGAAGAAACAAATATGGTAATAAATAGGGTAGCACTAATCAAACTTTCTGTGATGATACAAATGTTCTATATCTGCACTGTCCCAAAGGGTAGCCATAGCCACACAGGGCTCTTGAGCATTTGAAATATGAGTATTGCAACTGAGGAACTGAGTTTTTAATTTTATTTAATTTTATTTTTTTGCCCATCCCCCACCAGCTTTAATTTTAATTGATTAATTTTTTAGAGAGAGAGAGAGCACATACGCAAGAGTGCATGCAGTGAGGGAGGGGGGAAGGAGAGAGAGAATCTTAAGCAGGCTCCATGCCCAGTGCAGAGCCAAATGAGGGACTCCATCTCCCAACTGAGAGATCATGACCTGAGCCTAAATCAACAGTTGGATACTTAGCCTACTGAGCACCCATGTGTCTCCTTAATCTTAGTTTCCACGGGCTTGTTAATATCATCATGGATTTTTTTTTTTAACTCTCTCCTACAACGGATTCTTTTCTTGGTTCTAAGGGAGTTCCCAATAAAACTCCAGAGGCTACTACCTCTTCATTCACATTCAAAAGGAAAGAGAATTCCCTGCAAAGGTCTGACTGGATCAGTTTACATTCCAAGCCCACTGTGGACAAATAATGGAATGTGATGATTGATACAAGGATAGAGTCAGCTTCATTGCGACCATGAGGATCATCAGATTATTAGGAACTGTTGGGAAGGGAGATGGACAAATATTGAGAAGGCAGCACACAAATGAACATTACAGTCTTGCTACTCAAATTATGGTTCATAGACTAGGGGCATCTTCATCAGTTGAAGGCTTTTAGAAATACAGAATTTCAGCCCCCACACCAACTGAATCAGAATTTTCATTCTAAAGTTTCCTCAGGTATGTCCTATGCACATAAAAGTTTGATGAGTATTGCCTTACACATCAAAGAGTTCTGATAATCAGGGATGACATCAGGCTGGAGATACAAATTAAAGACGTGGTTTTAGAAGAGATCACCTAGGCTAAAGGAGAAAGTATCCATAAGAAGACTACACCTAGGGTAAACCCTGAAGCACTCCAGTATGTAATGGCTCAGTAGAGGATGAGGCAGCTGAGACCTAGAAAGTGTAACTACTGGCATAGGGTAGCACCAGGTGAGGCTGGCATCCTGAAAGCCAAGAGAGAGACGTGTGTTTCAAAAGGGTAATATTTGTGTTAAGTGCTGCTGAAATGTTGAGTAAGATAAAGATAGAGGTTTGTCTTGCGGTTTTTGATGACCTTTAGAAAAGCAATATGAATGGAGTTTGAAGAGTGAATTAGAGGTAATAAAACAAGTGTAGACAACTCATTCAAGAAGTTTTTATGTGAAAGAAATCTTAGCCGTAGCTGGAGCTGCATCAGAGGAGAATTTTGCTTTGTTTTTAAGATAAATTTATATTTTTAAAAAAGTTCCCTGAAGAGGGAGAAATTAATGATTCAAGTTAGGAGATAACTGAAGGAGTGAAATTCTTGAAAAAAGGAGAGATGGGATCCAGACTACAATGAAGAGGAATTTGTCTACTTCTACCCCTCTAACTGGAAGAAAAGCTGAAAAGGTGGCTTCTGGCTTTTTAAAAGTAAGAAATACTAGCAGAGAGTGATCTGAGAAAGAGAGTGTAGAAGGTTTCAGAGGGAGAGAAGAAAGAAGGTATGAAATAGTTTGTGAGCTTATTAGAGAACCACAACACTATTTCTCAACAGTGTAGGGTACCCTTTTGAGGTTTGCGACCAGAATTTAAAGTAAAAATAGGGACGCCTGGGTGGCTCAATCAGTTAAGCGTCTGCCTTCAGCTTAGGTCATGATCCCAAGGTCCTGGAAGCGAGTGCTGCATCAGGCTCCCTGCTCAGTAGGGAACCTGCTTCTCCCTCTGCCTGCCGCTCCCCTTTCTTGTACTCTTTCTCTCTCTCTGACAAATAAATAAGTAAAATCTTAAAAATAATAAAGTAAAAATAATCAGCTAAACTGTGATTTTCTTCATGTACATTCCTGGTATTGGAGCAGAATTAGCATAATTCTTTAGGCTTTCTCAGGACTTCCCTTCCTTCACAGGTATACTTGGTGCTGCATAACACATGGCTCCCAACGGGCCGAAGTTCCCACTAATCGGATCTAATCTCAAATCCCCCCACCCACTTACTTACTGCAATTTTCCTTCTGGACCAGCTCTAGACGCTCTCAACAGTCGCAAGACACACCTCCAGCCGCCAGGGGCCGTAGTAACGTTCTGCGGAGCCGGAAGGGAGTGCGGCCCAGCGTGGCCTCGCCGTTTCCGCTTTGCGTCCGAAGCGCTCCTCGCGCTCTTTACGTCGGAGCCTAAGGAGTAGGCGTTTCCGGCCATTCATACTCCTAGTCTTTCGGACGTGGGTAGTCGGATTTTGTGCACTATCTGACGGAAAGAGAGACGGCGCAGCTAGGATGAAGCTTGTGAGGTGAGGAGGTAACCCAGCGGGGTGAGGGCTGTGACGATTTGGGCCGGGAGCGGGAGGCCGGACTGCCCCGTTGCGGGAGGCGCGAAAGCCGCGTGCGCGCGCGGCCTGCTAACGGCCTCCCGCGCCCGCTGCTCCCGCCCCATCTTGGCGGCGCCGCAGTAGGCGCTGGAGCCAGGGCTTCGGACTGGATGGCGCGCGGATCCCGCGTGTCTTCAGACAAGTGGACGTAAAATCCTGGCAGTTTCTTCCCACCTAGTGTCTTAGAGGCCTTAAAGGTGCAGCGCCAGGATTACAAGCTCTTTCGGTTAGTTGAAGATGTTCATTTCATTAAAACTCGTGCTCTATTCTAGATTACTTTTCTGGGCAGTCTCGGCTGTCAGGACCGGCAAATATAACTAAGTGTAGGTTCCCGGAGACGTGGGAGAGATGAAGAAAAATTGTATGCATTGCGTGAAATTAATGAGCTTTTAAAATGTACTTTGAAGCTGCAGGGGTTTATCTGGAAATAGTGAAACCCATTTCCGAAATGTTTTAATTCAGGATTGGACTTCTGATTTCATTAGGGTTTTTTTGTTTATATTTTGATAACTCCTTAGATTTAAGATTACTCAATTCACGTGTCCCTTCAAAACAGGACTTTAATTCAGGAAAAAAATCTCCCAACGTGAGGCAGAATCAGTTTACCTGATTGTGGCTGATTACGCAGATAATCGCTAGTCTGTTTTGTGTTTAAATTCCATCGGTTAGTTGAGCCTACTGGTTTACGGATTTGAGTAATTCATTTCTAAACTACCTGCAGATAGATATGGTTTTGGTGTTTTTCCTTGAGGCGGAGAGCCTGGAACGTAGAGGATGTTTGACTAAGTTAGCAATTATATATATATATATATAGCTAGTTTCTTGTCTGAATCAAGGTATGTCAGTTGCGATCAATTATTAGGCACCTGTTATACTGTGCGCTGGTAATGGATTTTTTTTTTAAGGAGGGGTTCCTGCCTTCTTGGAACTTTCTCTTTTGTGAAGACAGGCAAGTAGATAATTTCTGGTATGATTGAAATTACATATAAAACCCTGAATGTGTTTTCAGAGTTTATAGGGAAGGCATTTAAGGTTAACTTTTAGTCCATTTTTATTTGAACTGTAACTTTGGAGAAAAACGCCCCAGAATTGAAAGTATATTTTTGCAATTTCTCAATACCTGCCCGTCTGAATCTGCTTACAGTTCTGTCTCAGACTCTTTGGGATCAGCTTGTCTCGTTTAAAGATATTGGCGTGTTGTAACACAGTTTTCCTGAAAATTTTAAAGGCTCTTCTGAATCCTATTCTGTGTCTTAGACGATGGAAATAAAGTTTCTTCTTTGTGGAGAATGTATTTTGTACCAAGAAAATGGGTATTTGTCTAACTGGTTTGCAGTTGACTTATTTTTGTACGAAGGTTGACTTATTTTTGTACGAAGGTTGGTGGCACTATCATCCTTACTGTCACTCTAAACAGACATACAAGTTGTTTTTGACGTCTTTCTTGATAATCTGATAAATTGCCAGGTTTTCACAATTTTAGCCGTTTCAGTGCTTGTGTACTAGGGTCTTGTTAATGGCTTTAATTTGCATCTTCGTAATGACTAGTGATGTTGAACACTTACTCACCTGCTTATTGGCCATTCATGTATCTTTGTGAAGTGCTTGGTTTTGATTGTGTTTATTATTGAGTTGTAGGAATTCTTTATATGTCCTGCGTGCTAGTCCTCTGTCAGGTATAATTTTTCCCAGTTTGACTTGCTTGTTCATTCCTTTAATAACTTCTTTTGGTGAGCAGAAGTTTATTTTGAGGAAGTTTTAATTTACCAGCTTCTCCTTTTATGGTTATTCTCTGTGTACGGTCAAATTTTTGCCTACCCTCAAACCATGAAGTTAATCTGTGTTTTTCTCTTAAAGCTTTATGATTTTAACTTTTATGTGTAGGCCTGTGATCTGTCTTGAATTAATATTGGTTAAGTGGTGTGAGTTAGAGGTCCAGGTTCATTTTTTCTTCATAGATTTCCAGTTAATTCCATATTCTTAGGTAATATAAACTCGTATTACCATGGAGTTCATCATTTGTTGAAGAGGCTTTCCTTTGCCAGTTGGAGTGCTTGACAGTCCCATTGGCTCCTTTGTAGAAAATTAAACTATATAAATATGGGTTCAATCCTGGACTCTATTCTGTTTCATTGATCTTTTTGTTGTTCCTATGTCTTGATACCTGTAACTTCAACCTGTGTACTGCTCTAGCCACCTAATTGTCTTCCAATGTGAAAATGACCCTGGCACTCCACTTCATTGATGAAAACCCCTCAGTAGCTCTTTAACAGCTTGGGCTATCCATGAAAGGAACCTACCTAATTCTTCTCTACTCATTTTCTGGGACTTAATAATCCATTGCTAGTATACCTATAGTTTCTCTTCGTGTCGTGCTGTTACTCCCAAATCTTTGCTCTTGTCTCTTTTTGCTGCATTATTTCCAACTTTTCAGACTTCTTGCCAGAAGTTCACTAAGCTCTGACTCCCTCCTATCCATGCTACATTATGTTCCTGGTAAAAGCCTGTGCATATATTCATTGCTTTTTAAATATAGTTACCTTTAAATATTTTCTATGTGTCTGTCCTTTCCACTAGAGTTTGAGCTCCTGGTCATTCATTTTTAATCCTCGTTGACAAGTACAGGGACTACCACACAATGATAAATATTATTTGTCAAAGAAACATCCTTGGGGGGGCGCCTGGGTAGCGCAGTCGTTAAGCGTCTGCCTTCGTTCGGCTCAGGGCGTGATCCCGGCATTCTGGGATGAGTCCCACATCAGGCTCCTCCGCTGGGAGCCTGCTTCTTCCTCTCCCACTCCCCCTGCTTGTGTTCCCTCTCTTGCTGGCTGTCTCTCTGTCAAATAAATAAATAAAATCTTGAAAAAAAAAAAAAAAGAAAGACACATCCTTGGACTTGCTGAAATGTATTTTGATTCCTTCAGAAATTGTTTTGCTTATTTTGGTTTTCCTTTTTACTTCCGTATGGTAGATTGTTTGATTACTAAAATATTTGATTTTTACTTCAATCCTATCTATTTCCACATATGATTTGAACTTCTATAAAAGTTAAATGTTGGGGCGCCTGGGTGGCTCAGTTGGTTAAGTGTTCAACTCTGGATTTTGGCTCAGATCACGATCTTGGTCCTAGGATTGAGCCCCACAATCTGTAGGGAGTCTGCTTGTCTCCCTCTCCCTCTGCGTGTGCGCACGCGTTCTCTCTCTGAAATAAATGTTCTTTAAGAAAAGTTAAACCTTATTACTGAGAGGGACAATTAAAAGATTTTTTAATTAAGTAAACTATATGCCCAGTGTGGGGCTCAAACTCATGACCCGGATATCAAGAGTTGCATGTTCTACTTATTGAGCCAGCCAAGTGCCCTAAAGTAAAAGATTTTTTAAAAACCAAAGGTTGATAATGGAAAGAAACTGTTAGATGAAAATTCTAAGCTAATATAGTTATAAGTGGTTATTAAATTTAGAGCATAAAGAATTTTTGTCAGGTGAAATAAAGCATTAACGGTTTATTGAGAGAGACTTTATTTTCTTGACAACAAATATGAAAAGGATTCAATAAATGGATCTTTATACAAGGACAGATTAACTTTTTAAAATTTGGGACTTGATTTGTCCCAAACCAAGTGTACCCCTTTTGGATGGCTGACTGTGCCACTAAAAAAGTGGTATTTTAAGATTATCTTCCCTTTTAATGTTAGAGCATTTCAGCCAACTGTTATTCAGTGTCTTTGACACCCAGGATCAGATATAAAGGTCTTGATCCTTGAAGTAGTCCAGTGGGGAAGAAAAATAGGTGATTGTACACGTATCATTTAGTGTGATGCTATGATAGGGTGTACAAAATATGTATTATAAATCATAAATTTTTACTATACATTATAAATTTCTAATTTAGTATAAATTAGAAATAAGAACTATATTTTTGGATCATATTGCAGGATTATTGTTCATTTTCCTGGATGTGATTGTGGTATTATGATTACGTAGGAGAATGTTCTCATTAGAAAATGAATGATGAAAGTGTACAGCATAATGATTTGGCTTATGTACATTGCAAAATGATTACCACAGTAAGTTTAGTTAACATACATCATCCAGTATGAATACCAAAAAAGAGAAGGGGAGAAAAATGGGTTTTTTTCTTGTGATGAGAACTTTCAGAAACTACTCCCTTAGCAACTTTCAGATGTACCATACAGTAGCATTAATAACTATAGTCATCATGTTGTATGTCACATTCCTAGTACTTAATTTACCTTATAACTGGAAGTCTGTACCTTTTGACCACTTTCATATAATTTCTTGATTTCAATTGTGTGAATTATAATGATTTTAGGATCTATATGCATGGATTGGAGGTTAAACTGTATAATGGTTTAGAGAATCAGAAATGTCCATATGGCAGCTCCTGATATTATAATGCTTCTTCATAAATATTGAGGGTATAATTCAAGGAAAGCTGATATTGTTTGCAGATTATTAATAGGAATTGATACAGGTAGCATCTATAGCAGATTTTGAACATCTAGAAATTTCACCCTTTGACTTAAAAAAGATTGTAAAATGTTAAAGGTGAACACTTACTACTTTATTCCCACTGTTTTTACAGATTTCTGATGAAATTGAGTCACGAAACTGTAACCATTGAATTAAAGAATGGAACACAGGTCCATGGTACAATCACAGGTATGGAAATTAGACAGCTTTTTAACACTTTATTCCCCTACATCTTCCACCTTTAAGGCCAGAATTCTTTTCTGGTTACTTAATGAACATTATTGTAGTAGACATCTCATTCTTTTTGCTTGGATTATTTCATTGACCTTCTTAAGCCTTACCTTAAGTACTTGTGCTAAGGCCAAACTGAATTCCCCAGGTTATCCTGCATGTGACCCCTGTTTTCCTGTTTTAAAAGCTTTTTGAGCTTTTTGCCTGTGTGTGTTCCTCTGCCTAGAATGTTGCATCTTCCAAAGTATATTTTACTCTTTTTTAGAATTTTGTGTCCTCTGTTAGATTGTTAAGTCCTTGAAGATGGAGGATGGGATTTTCATGTTTGATTACCTTGGGTAAAAATATATATGGGAAATGGGTTATTTGAGAGTATTTTCCTTCATTCTTCTTTCTTTCATGTCTAACTTTTTGCTTTAATGATATTGTATGTGTAGTTTAAGGTTACTGTGATTTTTCACTTGTAGTAGGTGTTCCCCACAAAATTGCAAAAGAATTGCTGAGCCAAATGAATGAAAATGCTATTTTAGTATGCAGTCCCAGTCTCTGAAATATTTAAATTGTAAGTTTATAAATAATTTTTTAATGTGTGGATCCAGCATCTGAGTAAACCAAGAGAAATATACAGTGTTAAACTGATTGTATTTGAGTATACTCATGTTTGCAACAGCAATTGCTTTGAAAAGAAACCAGTACAGTGTACGAGTTCAGTACCATATGGTTAGTGACCATGTAACACTGAGGAAGTGTAATTGCTATTTGAGATGGATGTTGGGATAGTTGAGATAGTTTCTCAACTATCTCAAGATAGTTGAGAAAACAGGCATGTTTTCTGGCCTGACTTCCTAGGAGCAGAAATTAACTGGATCTTTAGTTATCCTGTTTGTTCAGATATATTGGTGAAGGCTCCAGTAATTGGATAGTTCTAAGATAATGCCATATATTCATTCTAGAAAATTGTGCTTTTATTTTGCAAAATCTCACACTAAAAACAATGGGAAAAATAGTCTGAGGCAGACCATTCAAAACCAGTGCAACTTGGTAATTAAAGTATTAACGAAAACAGTAGCATTCCTTTAAAAAAGCAATTTAAAAAGACATGTTAAATTCCTAGTAACAAGGAAAATACTATAGTATATATAGGACTTTATATTTAAAACAAGGCTTATAGCATGGTGGAATAGGATATGAGGAAGTTATGGAGATAATGAGAGAATCATGCAATAAACATTGCTAACCCTGAGATGAGAATACATGGGTACAGTGGGAATGAGTCAGGTACCACTCAGGGTTCTTGCTGCATTCACATCTGTAAGCATACCTAACCATGCAAAAATCATTAATGTGCAGGGTTAGTCTCTGAAGGAAGGATTTCTGGTTTATACTGACATTCACCCATTAAGCAATTGTACTAAATTATCATAGAAACTTGCAGTTATAGAACAGACAGTATTCTTTTGTGAATACTGTGGCTTGGTAGATTAACTGATTGCCTTCTTTATCATGCTAATAATTGCCCTCTATTTTTTTTTTCCTTCTAGGTGTAGATGTCAGCATGAATACCCATCTTAAAGCTGTGAAAATGACTTTGAAGAATAGAGAACCGGTACAGCTGGAAACACTGAGTATTCGAGGAAATAACATTCGATATTTTATCTTACCAGACAGCTTACCTCTGGATACACTACTTGTGGATGTTGAACCAAAGGTGAAATCTAAGAAAAGGGAAGCTGGTAAGTTTGAAGAATTATAATCATTTTTGTGAATGTATATTTCTACATTGATCTACTACTCAAAATATAAATATTGTGAGGCGCCCGGGTGGCTTAGTTGGTTGAGCATCCATCTCTTGGTTTCGGCTCAGGTCGTGCTCTCAGGGTTATGAGATTGAGCCCTGCGTCAGCCTTTGTGTGTGGCCTAGATTCTACTTGAGGTTCTTTCTGCCTCCCTCTTTCTCCCCTCGCCCTCATGTGCCTGCATACACATGCTTTGTTTCTCTCTCTAAGGACTAAGTAAATAAATAAAATCTTTTTTTAAAAAAACAGATATAAACGTTTTTGAACATTTTTTTGTTTTGATTCCCTGTCCTTGCCATGAGTGCGTATAGTATTTATTAATAATTCTTGGTGTTGCTGTTGTAGACATGCCATTCTTTTTGTCCCTTTGCATGGCCTAGTCCCCCACGCTCTGCACTGTGAAAGATTTGGAAATTTGACTATTCCTGTTTCTCTGATGTTTCTTAATGACTTGGCATTGGGTCTTTCCTTGCTCTCCCTATGTTTTCCTCCATTTTGTTGTTTTCACTATTTTGTGGACCCCTTCAATATGGATATTCTTGCCTTTTAAAGCTAAGAAATACACTTGTATAGTTTTAATAAATTTCTTCTCTTTTACTTGTTCTGTTCTTTCTTCCTGGAAGTCTTAATAATTGGGTCTTCTGAGTAATTGTCTAAGTCTTTTCTTTTTTTCTTTTTTTTTTTTTCCTGTGTTTCTGTTTTCTGAGGAACTTCTCTCACTTTATCTTCCAGTCTAGCATTTGGTTAATCTTCAGGCCTCCTGTTCTGTGATATTTTTTCATAGAATCTTGTTCTGTATCTGAAAAATACTGGATAGGATATTAATTCATAAGATATTAGTGCTTTTTCTTTATTTAAGTTTTATTTTGTACTTGGCATTGTTTGTTTTTTGGGGGTTTCTCTTTATTTGCTCTCTCTGTTTTTAAGTTTTTATTTGAATTCCAGTTAGCATACACTGTTATATTAGTTTCAGGTGTACAGTATAGTGATTCAACAATTCCATATGTGGCCTGGTGGTTATCATAAGTGCACTCCTTAATCCCCATCATGTATTTTACCCATCCCTCCTCCCGGTCCTCTCTGGTAACCATCGGTTGGTTGTCTTATATAGTTAAGAGTTTGTTTCTTGATGGAGTGATATTTCTCTCTCTCTCTCCCTCCCTCCCTCTCTCCCCCATATTTGCTCTCTTTAATGTGATCTTTATGTTGTAGGCTTGATTTGAGTATCTTGTACTTTGGCCATCTAGTATTTAATAAGAACCCTAGGAAGAGAAGTTCTGGGAGGGGAGGCTGGACTCCTGAGCTGGTGAGTCTCACTGTAGGATAGTACAGAAGTGAGTTGGCCTCTTCACTGAGGAGACCGAATATTTTAGGATCTCGAGTCATTTCTGGACCCTTTCAGACCCCCTCCCCCACCAAATAAAAAGATGCCTGTCATCTACTGTAGGAGATACATGCCTGGCAGCCAGCATTATAGGAGCAGAGCAGGAGAAAGGGGCTGGTTGTTTTGTAGACGGTCACTTGATACAGGGATTTTGAGACTTTTTTGCTTTCTACCCACACTAAGAAATATACTTGGCATCATGGCCCATTCATGCATAAAACTGAAACAAAAATCTCAGGAAGAATTACTTAGTCTTAATACATGCAAATGCCCATGTGTTTCTTATGCTCTTTTAGTTAAGAAAAAAAAATTTAGGGGCGCCTGGGTGGCTCATTTGGTAAAGTGTCTGCCTTTGGCTCAGGTCATGATCCTGGAGTCTGGGATTGAGCCCTGCATCAGGCTTCCCACTCAGCAGGGAGTATGCTTCTCCGTCTGCCCTTCACCCTGCTGGTGCTCTCTCTCTCTCTCAAACAAATAAAATCTTTTATAAAAAAGAAAAAAAATTTAGGTTGCAACCTGTAGCTTGAAAAACGCTAAATTAATTCCTCTTTCCCTTCCCCTCAGTTCTTTGCCTCTTGCTCTCCACTTTGCATTTATTTTCAAATCTGAAGCCATTCTGCTTCAGTGTCTTCAGGTTTATTTTATCTTTTCTCTCCTACCTACCTGTCAGGGAAATAATCATTAGCTTTGCAAGGTGGGGAAGAGAGGACTGACCAGTCTTTTGCTCCACATGTTTGTCAACCATTTTGTTTGTTTTCTGCCCCCTGCTTCATCTCACCCTTGGCTTCTAGGGTCGTAGGTCCTCTAAGGGTTATTCTTTCTTTATTAAACATTTACAGTTGTTAGTCTACTTTCTGACTTAAAAAATTATTGAAATTTTTCAATTATTGTGTTCCCTCTCTCCTCTTTCTTTTTCTTTATGGTTATTTACCATTTTTACTCCTTTTCTGTCATGAGTAATATTTCAGAAGGAATTGGAGATAAATGTGGTTAAGCTGCCTTGTTTTAACAAAAGTCCTAGACTTCCTCTGTTTCTCAGAATGACAAAAGTTTGGCAACAGTGGGTAGAGGTTTAGAATGTGACTGACTTGAACTTTATGTCAGGATTTTTTTTAATATTCATAGCTCTCTGAAGACTGAAAATAAGTTCTTTGAAAAATGAGTTTTCTGTCAGTATAATATTCAAGTAGACTTACAAGACCAGCTGACACAGGGATGTTGCTATAACAATTAAAGTACTTTGTTATGATTGGGTCAAATGTCTTCAGATTCCAAAAAGTCATAAGGTTGCTTGATGTAATGTAGTTTAAACTTTCTTAGCTTTGAATCAACTTGCTTGGATTGTATTCAATAACAAAAAAATCTATGGGGCGCCTGGGTGGCACAGCGGTTGAGCGTCTGCCTTCGGCTCAGGGCGTGATCCCAGCGTTATGGGATCGAGCCCCACATCAGGCTCTTCCGCACTGAGCCTGCTTCTTCCTCTCCCACTCCCCCTGCTTGTGTTCCCTCTCTCACTGGCTGTCTCTATCTCTGTCGAATAAATAAATAAATAAATCTTTTAAAAAAAAAATCTAGTACATGGTGTTCGTGTTCTGTTCCATTGATACGATATCTCTTCCATCTTGTGTAAGGTTCACATCATTTGGATTTTATTTTGTGTTGAATTTGAGACATGATAGATATTTTAAAACTTGATGAATTTCTCAATAAATCAAACGGAACAAATATCATCTTTGTAAGCCAGCAGTTTTGCTTCTGCATGATAATGTGTTGGAAGGGATGCCTGTGAGGTCACATTTGAGAGAAGCCGGGTTAAAGTTTTCTTTACTGTAGATGCTGTTTGTGGTGGCCCAGGTAACAATCAGTGCAGAAGAGAATTAACCTTGCTTTATTTTTCTCTTTTCTTAGTTGCAGGAAGAGGCCGAGGCCGAGGAAGAGGAAGAGGACGTGGCCGGGGTAGAGGAAGAGGGGGTCCTAGGCGATAATGTCTCTCAGGATTACTGTTTCAAAGTGATACATGATTGGGGATATTTTTTGTACAGGTTTTGTTCGTTTATGTCAGTTTTTAATAAACAGAAATGTAGGACAGAGTTGTCTGTTGACTGTCAAATTAAATTTTAATTGTTCATATATATTCACAATATTTCATAGTTAGAGCTAAGTATTGGTACTAGGCAAACCCAGAAAAATTTCATTCTTAGATCAGGCTTTTAATGTTTGAACTAAAATTTTTTTATGAGTCTGTAGAATATATACCTATTTACTTCACATGCACTGAATATGCGTTTTATTGTTTTACTTTGATTCTGTGGAACCAACCTATGAGTGAAATAAGTTCTTTTTAGTACTTCAGAAACTAACGTCCTGTGGATTGGGGTCTAAAATTGATTCCCTTTTCCTGAGTTTTACTTTATGGAGATTTGGGTATTTGGTAAGAGGTGATAGTCCTCTTCCGATTCAGGAGTCGTGGACTTTGTTGTACTTGTTAATGGATTTTTTTTTTAAGGTTCTCAATATAATGTAATTTTACATTCTCTTGAGTTGAAACTGCAGATAACGTTCACTAGATTATCAGTTGTGAGCAGTGTCAAAACCTGTTAATGTGAAATGTACCTGTCAGTGGCTCTTTTATCAAGTACTTTTACAAGAAGTCCTTTAAGAACAAAAAGGAAAAGACCTACTTTTTTATTACAATAATATTTTTTATTATGTTAGTCACCATACAGTACATCCCTGGTTTTTGATGTAAGTTCCATGATTCATTAGTTGCGTATAACACCCAGTGCACCATGCAATACGTGCCCTCCCTACCACCCATCACCAGCCTATCCCATTCCCCCACCCCGAAAAGACCTACTTTGACAGCAAAATTAGATTCTTTCCCAGTTGTTAGTAAGGATTTTTTTTTTAATTGTTCCAATTGGTTAAGCTTAGAGAATACCTCTCAGTATATGCAGTTCTTTGCAGAGCTTATACCGTTTATTTTTATGTTAAGGAAAAAAACCTGAGGAGTGGGGGGACTAAATCTGTATTTACCTTTAATCATGTACATGAGGTTTTTTGTTTTTTAAATGTGAAGGAAATTTTCTGCAAAGATTATCTTAAAAGGTTTAGGCTCCATAAGAGGGTTACATAAATTGGGAGATAGCAAGTGCTTTTGTGTGTGCTGTGTCTCATTATTTTCCATCCTCAGATCTGTTAGTGCTCCTATTACTTGAACCCACATAGAAGGAAAGGGAACCCAGTGATGCCACGTGGTGGAGAGCAGACTTGCAGAACAGACTTTGGACATGTGAATAAGCATGAGTTGACTTCCACCCTCATGGAGGTTATAGGCTAAAAGGGAAGCAGAGTTAAATAAACATCAGTTGGTAATTGCAAATTGTGAATGCTCTAGTGATAAAGAGTACTTGACAATATCTTGTCAGTTTGTATCGGCAGTTCATTTTGATTTTAAGTCAAATACCAAAGCAGTGAAAGATTTTTACCTTTTATTGTGAAAATTTTAGCATCTAGATATTTACAGTGCGAGTCTAAAAACATAATTTAAATGTAAGACTAAAGCACAATCAGTACTAAATTGTGGTTATTCCTGGGGCGCCTGGGTGGCTCAGTCAGTTAAGCACCCAACTCTTGATTTTGGCTCAGGTCGTGATCTCCGGGTCCTGGGATTGAGCGCCATGTCAGGTTCCTGGCTCAGCAGGGAGTCTGTTTATTCCTCTGCCTCTCCCCACTGCTCACACTCTCTATCGCTCTCTCAAATGAATAAATAAAATCTTAAAAAAAAAAAAAAAAAGATTCTCCCTCCTTTTCTGCCCCTCGTTCTTCCCCAGCTCCCACCCTCCCTGGTGTGTGCACTTGCATTCACACTGCTTCTCTCGGGGAAAGTTGTGTTTATTCCACTAGAGGTGGAAAATATATGAAAATAAATTGTATGAAAAAGCTGTTTGAACTGATTGCCATTAATGATAAAGGAAGCACTGCAGTGTGAATAGAATACAGACCAGTCTGTGATAGGTTTCCCTGACTTCTTTTCCAAAAAAAGTATACAGGAATTTAGTGTTACTGCATTTTGCACATACATGATATCTTTTAAAGCTTACAATTTTATATGTGAAATTTAATTTTCTTAAATGTATTGTGAGTTTAGGTAGAAAACTGTTAAGGGAAATAATAGAAAACCACCTTTCATAGTATGTTTTAATCTATTGTAATCATGTTGGGTTATGCAAAATGGCTTAGTATTTTGAAATGTACTAATATAGGCAGTAGTCAAAATTTACATGATCTGCTATAACAGATGTCAGAATAATACTTAGTTAACATATAGCATTTGTTCTTGAAAGCCTAAACCAAAAGATACTTCCTTAACATGATGAAGAAACTCAATAAGAGACATTTCCCAAAGATACGTCAATTAAAACAGCAATAGAAAAGAATGTCTAATAGTGGTCTTCATTATTTAATGTTCTCATGGATCCACAAATAAGGAATCCTTTTGAAAAGGACGAGAAATTTTGCAATATTTAACTATTTTCTGTGTAGGAACATGGTGTAATGTTCCATTTATCTGAAGTTCTTCAGTAAAGTTTTAAAGTTTTGCTTATGTATTTCACTTATTTTGGATAAGGTTAATATATAATATCAGCGATTGATTTTACAAAAATAACAGCAGTCTCTAGATGTAAAGTGCAGTTGATTCTTGTTACAGTAGGTCTGTTGTATAAAGTCACTGAGAACCCTGAGTTAGTGGATACTGAACAATTGCTCATCGGGAAAATAAAGGGGAAGTTTCTGTGGGCCTCTGGTCACAACATTTTCATCAATGGATCAATACATAATCTTGTTTTATGTGTGTATTTAAAGACATTAATATATATTGGGTTTTTTTACATTGAATTCACAACCAACAGCGCTATAACTCATGTCTGAGCAAAACTCTTCTAACACATTTCCTCCAAAAGGTACATCACATTCTTTTTTTTCCCCCCACCAGTAAGCTCTGTGCCCAATGTGGAGCTTGAACTCATTACCCCAAGGTCTAGAGTTGCATGCTCTACCAACCAAGGCAGGTGCCCCACATCACAGCTGCCTTTTGCTTAGGAACATGAGACAGCGCTATACTTAGAGGCCATTTTAGACAACAAAAGCACAAAATATAAAAAATTGTGGGACTAGACCACGAAAAGAAAGTGTTTACAGTAAGAGTTGAAACAAGGCAGAGTGTCACTTTGTTCAAAGTCACCTGGGAATATGAGTGTATAAGGTGACAATGTTTTGCTGCTCTATGCATGTTCGTGCATGACTACGAAAGGACCATAAGGATTAATTTTGGAGTTAACAAATTTTAGCAAGTAAGTGACTTCCCAAATACAGAATCCATGAGTAATGAGAATTGATCATATTTAACCTTCTGTTAAGATTATAAAAAGTATACATAAAAAGTATTTTATGTATTGTTAAAGTATACTTCAAGATTTCCGAAACTGAAATGCTGCTTAAATGGTATAAATTAAGGTTTGGTAGCAAATCAAGTTTGTTAGAGTGTAGAATAACAAGTGCATCTAAAATTTGGTGTTTTAGAGTCAATGAACTACAGAAAATAGTGATTTATAAAACTTAAGTAGAACCTATGAGTTACGACATCCACTTTATCTTTAAAGATTTTCCATGTTTTCTAGAAGTTCTTGCTCTAAGTACTTGTGGTACAGTGGCAAAAATCAGCTCTGGCTTTTTAAAAAATTCCTGAGTCTCAAAACCAAGACGTGCCACATATCAGTGTAAAGTTGTGCATTCCCCCATTAGTAAGTTTAATGCAATTATCCTGGTGAATTTTTTTTAAAGGATTTTATTTTTAAGTAATCTCTACACCCAATGTAAGGCTCGAACTCACAACCCTGAGATCAAAAGTCACATGCTACTGACTGAGCCAGCCAGATTGACCCTATCCCGGTGAATAAATGAATGAATGTATGTATGTATGTATGTATTTATTTATAGCACTCGTGCACAAGCAGGGAGAGGGACAGAGGGAGAGAGAATCTTAAGCAGGCTCCACACCCAGTGCAGAACCTGAGGGGGGGCTCGGATTCCATGATCTTGAGATCACCACTGAAGCTGAAATCAAGAGTTGGACTCTAAACCAACCGACTGAGCCACCCAGGTGCCCCCCTGGTGAATTTTTAAATAACTTCTCTGTTGATAGTAAAATGCTAATTCTGTGCCAGGTTTTTCCGATTATTTTTAGATGTAATGCAATTGCCACAAAGGAATATTTTAGTGGACAGTGCTACTCTTATTTGCGAAATACTGAAGTGCTTAATCAATCAGGTTCTATGCGAAGCCCTTTACATGTTATTTCTTTTAACCCTCGGAATAACCGTGTATAGCAGGTGGTGTTTGCTGTTTTCAGAAGGTTAGGTCCCACAGTTTTTAAGCACAATTTGAAAGTCCCATGGTTTTTAAGCAGCTGGAATTTAAATGCAAGTCGTCCAAGAACTCTTTGTTCTTGACTGGTGTATTGATTCTGATGTTCATTCTGAAGAATGAAGAGGCTGTAGGCGATACATCATTTTTCTAGGGAAAAGAAAAGAGTGGAAGAACTTAGCCTATGAGATACGAAACATTGTAAAACATTGAGAGGAACTTGATACTCATGCAATTTTCAGCCAGATTTCATCTTTGATCAAGTCATTTTGCAATAGTGCCAATTGCCCATTGCTAGGAAAGAAGAGTGTGTAGAGTAGGCTAATGGGAAGGAAAGTGAAAACTTTCGAGGAGTTTGTCAAGCTATCTCAAAAGCCTTAAGATTTTTTTCTGACTTTGATCCAGGATTCCATTTGAGAGTCCCAAGGAAAAAAAGTTGACAAATGTTTAATCATAACGATTTTCATCACGTTAATTTCTTAATTGAAAAGGAAGTACTGTATGTCCATAATTAGAGGAATGGTTAAGTAAATTACTGAAGAATAGACCAGGAGTTCCCAAACTTTATCTGTAAAGGGCCAGGTAATAAATATTTTAGGCCTTAAGGGCCATATGGTCTCTGTCTCAACTCTACAACTCCATTCAAAGCATCTATGGGCAATAGGTGAATGAATGGGCATGGTTCCAGCAAAACTTCATTTACAAAAAATGGGCAGAGGGCTAGATTTGGCTTGCTGACCGTAGTTTGCCAATCACTGAGTTACACTGTAGTACCATCATAAAATTGTTTCTGGAGTCCACTGACTGGGAAAAGATACTTGTAAAGCATATGACCAATAAAGGATTAATAGCTATAAAATATTCCCTTAAATTAGTAAGGGAGACAGTCTAATGGAAAAGTTAACTTTAAAAATATAGGTAACTCACATAAGAGGAATGTCCAATAAAAATGTGGGGGGAAATGCCTAATACCTCTAGAATTAGGGAATGCAAAATTGAAAATTTGCTGGCCATTTACCCAAGGGGATATATTTAAGAATGTGGTAGTGTTCTTTGTAATAGTAAATTGCTAACTAACTGTCCAACAGGAAGAGTTGTTAAATTTCTGTATAGTAAAATACATCAATGAAAATGAGCCAGAGCTGCATATATCAACATGGATGAGTCTCATGATATTAAGCAAGTAATTCAAGTAGCAAAATACATACAGCTTGATGTCACTATATAAACAAGAGGCATATAAACCTTTAACGATGCTGACAAGTGGTTAAGTTTTAGAAATATGCACAAGAATGATTGATAATTGAGCCACCCAGGTGCCCCTATTTCTATGCATTTTTAAAAGGAGATATGATTTTCAAAGCTGTGCTTGAAAATTGGCTAAAGGAAAATAATTGGCTAAAGGAGATAAATATTAATATAATATTTTATAATATAATATATAATTTATAGATATATTTATATGTAATATGTAATTTATATATTATAATATATAATTTTTATAATTATTAATATAAGTACTATCACTTCAGCTACGTTATCTCTGAAAATGGCACTGGTGAGTGTAGGCACAAGAGGTGAGTATTTGTGCTATGTGTTTGGTTAGTAAAACTTAAAGCTTGCTAGGAAAGTTTCAGGGACTCATACCCTGTGGGCCTGTGGTGTGCTGGTAAATGTTAAACAATTTGTCACCTTTGCTGATTCCTCTACCATGGCATGTTGTCAACTAGTTCACATTTCTGAAATTTTGACATTCGGCTCTTTCACACTAGTATTGCACACCCTGACCATCTCCCCACCTCCCCGCCTCCCCTCCTCCCCATTTTATCTTTCTTGCTTGAAGATTAACAGCTCATTGTTCATATCTGGTTTGGTAAAGTCGTCCTCTTGGTGTGGTCCTGACAGGATGAAGCTGCAGATATTGGAGGCAGGTTTGGTGTGGCTCTCATCCTCTTAACGCCTCTGCCTTGCAAGTTTCACCCACTCTGCTCCCTCTGGCTGCCTGCTATACAACAGAGAAGCAAAAGCCAATACCTTTCACTTCGGTTAAGTTGAAAGTGTACCAAGGTGTATATTGACATATCTCTTGAAGTACAGAATGACAACAACATTTTTGCATTATTTGGAAGTTGTGTTTGAATATGATTGTTTTTTGTTAAATGTTAGGAGTCACATTCCTGAGGAATGTGGGGAAATGCCATTTGAGAATTGGCACTGGGGATCCATGGATGAATGACAGTAAACACCCATAGAATGTGGACCTTTAAGTAGTATTCTTTCTGGGGATAACTTGTTGCAATTGATAACTAAATTAGTTGATTTGGTATAGGGAATTACATTTATGTCAGTGGTGGAAAATACTTTGTAGTTCAAGTTAGTATACCTAAATAGCTGATTCTGAGTAATCTTACCATATTTTTTTTCTTTATATTTTAAGCGTTATTTTTTTCTGAAATTTCATTTTTAATTCTTTGAATATGCCTGAATTGTTATTGACATTTGGGTTTTCTTTTAATAAATAGCTTTATTGAGATGTAATTCACATATCATACAATTTACCCATTTAAAGCATGCAATTCAATGGCTTTTAGTATATTTACAGGATTGTGCATCCATCACCACATTTCATTACCCCCCAAAAGAAATCCCATCCCCTTAGCTATCAACCTACAATCTCCCCTTATCTGCCTCTAACCTACTTGGCAACCACCAATCTACTTTTTGTCTGTCCCCTTAGCTATCAACCTACAATCTCCCCTTATCTGCCTCTAACCTACTTGGCAACCACCAATCTACTTTTTGTCTGTCTCAATTTGCTTATCCTGGACATTTTGTATAAATGTCTTCTTTGACTTTGATTGCTTTCAAGGTTCATCCAAGTTGTAGCATGTGTTAGTACTTCATTTTTTTTTTCCCACCCCAGTACTTCATTTACTGCTGAATAATATCCCATGGTATGAATATGCCACATTTTCTTTATTAGTTCATCGGTTAACAAACATTTTGGTTACTTCTGCTTTGGGCTATTATGAGTAATACTGCTATGAACACTCATGTATAAGTTTCTGTGGACATGTTTCAACTTTCTTGTGTATACACCTAAGAATGGAACTCTTGGATTGAATGGTAACTATGTCTAACATTTTGAGAAACTGCTAGGCTGTTTTCCAAAGTGGCCGTAACATTTGACGTTCCCATCAACAATGTATAAAATGTATAAAGGTTCCAATTTCCACAGCATCACCAGCACGTAATTATTATCTTTGGATAATATTTTTATCCTGTGTTGTCATAACAATAGGAAACACAATATTCATTTTGTGCCAAATTAAAGAGACTGAACACTGTACCTGCCGGCTTTGAATGGCAATTTTTCTCTCCAAGCACATTGCTACATTTTAAAACATGACAATCATAATAAAATCACTATAAGACTGCATTATCTACCTCGATAAAATGAGGCTCAGGAAAATTAAACATCAATTAGCTTTTTACCTACATCTACCTCAGGAATACTCCGGTAGGGAACTAGGTAGGCCTGTCCCTGGGAGAGGACGTGAGACGACATCCAATAACTTGATGACTGAAATAGGATTTCAACAAGCTATTTGCTTTCAGAAACAAAACCTCATCAGCTCTTGTTCCAAATCACTGCCATAATCTCATAATAATTGTCTACTGGCTGTTTGCTATTAACGGTCTTCATAGTGCCAGAGCTGGCCATTTGAGGGAGAGAGCTGTCCCTGACCTCAGCTTCCACTCTGGGGAACCTCTTGGGTTAATTTGATTCATCTGAAAAAAATGAACCTTTCTCTCCACAACAAGGAAACATTTTCATTCTAGAAGCCAAAATAAACTATAGGAAAACAACTGACAAGGGTTTCCAAGCCTAGAGCTTCAGTTTTCTTTTTGTCTCGATCCGTGGGCAGTTAATGGATCAGCTTTTTTTTTTTTCCAGTAAGAGCCTTTCAAGTCAGGGAGGAGATTTTGCAATTTCAGGGAAGATCTGGGTGTTTCCAATTAAACAAGAGTTACTTCCACATCTGCTTGTCAGACTGATCTTTAGCTCTGCATAATCTAAATCTGGGCTCTACTCTGCGGTTTTAAGACGTGAGCCAGGGCCTGGCATTTTTGTTGTTGTTGAGTATTTCCCCATAACTGTGTACAATTAAAGCATTTGCTAATTGTTTTTGATTCTTCTTGATGGAAATAACGTAAGTCATCCGAGGGATTTGGCTAATAGGAATCTTAATGTGCTCATAGATTAAAGGAAACCAATAAGCTTTTTTTGGAACCTTATTAAGGTTCATCAAAGAAACAGAACCAATAAGAGATACTTATATATAAAAAAGAGATGTATTATAATGAATTGGCTCACACAATTATGGAACCTGAGAAGTCCTATGATCAGCCCCCTGCAAGCTAGAGACCTAAGAAAGCCAGTGGTGTAGTTATAATCTGAGTCCAAAGAGGTTAGAACCACTGGTGTGAGCCCAAGTCCAAAGTCCTGAGGACTGGAAGAGCGATGGCGTGAGTTCCAGTCTGAGCGCAGAAGACCTATGTCCAGCCCAATCAATAAGAAAGCAAATTTTAGCTTCCTCCACCTTCTATTCAGGCCCTCAATGGCTTGGATGATGTCCACCCAGATGGGGCAGAGCAATCTTCTCTACTCAGTTGCTGATTTCATGCAAAAACACCTTCACAGATACACCCAGAAGTAATGTTCAACCAAATATCTAGGCACCCTGTGACCTAGTCAAGTTGACACATAAAATTCACCATCACAGAGACCAATCCTTTACATCTTCTATCTTGATCATCTGTCTACTTCTTACCACTAGTCACCCTCACCTCTGATCTAGTTTCTCCCACAAACTAAACTGCAATCTTCCCTTTCAGAGTGTATCTTCTATGTATATTTACACTGTTTTGTGTGTAGCATTGGCAGTCTCTGTGTGTGTAGATGTTTTGTTGGCAACCAACTTAGAAAAAGCAAACTTTCTGCTAGGAACATACTGTACTTCAATGAGAAGCATGTTTATTTAGGCCAAGGTCTTTCTGGATCATTTATTTTGGATTTATTGTGGATTATATTTCAGTAAGAAATCATGTGCTTGAGTTTCCTAATCATACTTTTATAATAGGTTCCTAATCTTTACTAAATATTCTCATAAAATGACATCCCTCAGGGAACATCCATGAAAGCTGTAACCCAAAAATTATCTTTCATATCGGGGCAATGTGTCTTTTTCTTTCTGCATTCCTGCCTGAGTCCATGATATAGGATAGAGCCCATAAAATATTGAGGTTCCAAGAGGCTTGGTCATTTTGTGTACCTCACTTTCCAAGGAATCCCGTGTTGTGCTGACATTCCCCAGGGGCAGCGGCTAAAAGGCAGGCAATGGAGGTTCTCCACACTGTGTGGCTTTCCGTTTTGTGTTTGATCCACAAATTGGGTAAATGTGCTCTGTGCATTGCTATTCCCATAAACCTGTCCTAAAGTGTGCATTGAGGGGAGAAAGGCATTCCAGTTTATCTTTCAATCCAAACTATGTTCTTTCATCTAGTTTACCACTCATAAAACAGATAATCTAACTCCACCTGTTTTAATCAATTTGATTCAAAACCCAGAGATGATTAATTGGCACTCTTGAAACCCCAAAACATCAAATTGTAGATACGATCCTAATAAATAAATTTGGTCACAAATTCCTAATGCATATTCATGACATACATATGCATACATACATCTATCTGTCTGTGTGGGTTCCTGCTTTATTTAAAGATGGATTGAGGTCAACTATGAGCCAGAACATTGAGAATACAGAACTTTGGAGACCTCAGGTTAAGTGGGTTGTATAGCAACAGTTAGTCACACACCCAATATCCATTCTCTGCTCTTACCAACAGAATCCAATTTTGGTGGAAATAGAAATATGTTCAGCATTTAAAACTCTATTGACCTGCCCATCTTGTTCTTGGCCTTCCTCCCTGAGTCACAGATGAGAGGACTGGAAATGTAGCAGCTATCTTTTATTAGTGAGGAAAAGTCCAAGAAACCCAGGGCCTGACATTCTTGATGTGTTGAGCCAATGTCAGCAACCTACAACCCAGAGATCAAGAGTCGCACGTTCTGACTGAGCCAGCCAGGTACCCTAATGGGGTCTAACAAGAAAGAGCACTTAACCTCTATGCTATAAGATTATTTCTACCCATCTTGTTTGTTCCGCTAACCTTGGTAGGGACAAAATGAATCATTAAGATAATGATTCTATATAATATTTTTTAGAAGATATTTATTTATTTATTTATTTGAGAGAGAGAGAGCATGTACAAGCAAGGGGGAGGGGCAGAGGAAGAGGGAGAAGCAGGCTCCCCACTCAGCAGGGAGCCCAACTCGGGACTCAATCCCAGGACACAAGGATCGAGACCTGAGCCAAAGGCAGATGCTTAATCGACTGAGCCACCCAGGCCCCCCCTTTCTATGTAACATTAAATGTTTACCTCGAGTTTGGTAAGACTTCACATATGTGTCAAAGAGCACATGAGCTTATAGCAGAACAAGTTGGTTGTGACAATGCATCCCCCATGCTTTAAGGAGTGAGGCACCTGTAAAAACCAGGGATGTGCTTGGTATCTGCTTGTTTAATAGTTTTCAGTGTATTGCCACACTGACTGTTCTCAACAGGATTTTGAAGTGGTTTGGTAGATGATGATTAATTATATTTGCCCTAGAATAGGTACCCACTAGTGAAATTATATGGCACTTTCATTATGGCTATACCTTTCAAACATAAGCAAAATAGAATGGTACATTGAACCCCCATAGAGTTATTTCCATCTTCAACAGTTATCAACTTCTAGATGAATTTGTTTCATCCGTGCTGTCACCCATCTCCCCACCCTTGCCCCCACTGTAACCCAAAATTATTTTGAAGCAAATCTGAGGTATTTCATCTACAAATGTTTCAGTATATTTTTCTGGAAGATAAGGGTTATTTTAAAAATGCAACCACAGTATCATTCTCGTGTCAAAAAAAAAAAACTATCAAATATCTGGGCAGTGTTCAATTTCTCCAGTTGCCTCATAAATGATATATTTGGAGTGGTTAATGTTTTCTTACTTCATTTTGTTTTTATTCCTTGTAGTTTATAAAGTCTCTTGGCATTGAGCCCCACATTGTGCTTCCTGCTCAGTGGGGAGCCTGCTTCTCCCTCTCCCTCTGCCTGCCGCTCCCTGCTTGTGCTCATTCTCTCTCTCTCTCTCTGTCAAATAAATAAATAAATAAAATCTTAAAAAAAAAAAGTCTCCTAACTTCATTTTGCTGTTTGCACCCCAATGTGGTCTTCTAACATGTTTCTTTGTCCCCTGAATTTCCTATTTTTGATCCAGTGGGATTGGTCTACTTCAATTTTTCGTTAAAAATATTTCATAAGTGGCACTCATATTCGTTTTCATTCTTGTGTTCTTTAGAGCTTCTTAACAATGTAACAAAATGATTTTTTAAAAAGTCCTAGAGCCAGACTCTGAGTTTGAATACTAGCTCTGCCCTTGACTAAGGAACCATGGAAAAGTTACCTAAACTTTCTGTTTCCTCATCCATCAAACCTGAAGACTGTGTTGGGAGGATTAAAATAACAAGATATGGGGCACCTGGGTGGCTTAGTTGGTTAAGCGTCTGCCTTTGGCTCAGGTCATAATCCCAGGGTTCTGAAATCGAGCCCGGCATCAGGCTCCCTGCTCAATGCGGAGTCTGCTTCTCACTCTGTCCCTCCTCCCTGCTCGTGCTCTCTTTCAAACTAATAAATAAAATCTTAAAAATAAAATAACAAATACAAGTAAAACACCTTGAATACTATTTGGCATAAAGTGAGATGTCAGTAAAAGTTATTGTAAATTCCTTCTTATAAGTTGACACTCAGAAAGTAAGGATAATAAATATTACTTTTTGGAGTATTAATACATCAGTCAGTAATAATAACTAACAGTATACTACATTTTTAATAGCACTTTGCTGGTTAATAAACAATTTCGTGTACTTGATATAATTTGATGCTCAAATCCTTAGTGGTAGCATGGCATATTGTGCCCATTTTTAGATGACTAAAGTAAACTTCAGGGAGGTTAAATATCTTTCTGTAGGTTTCACAGCTCATAAGTGAAAAGGACAGATCTTCCATCTGGTTTCCCATTCCAAATTTTGGAATTTTTTTCAACACTATCACGCTGTTTGGAGAAAAATAATATGCTACTCTAATAGATTGATTCCAGTAATTAACTGATGGATCCTTTTCACTGCCTAGTTGGCCACGATGGAGTTTTTAGGAACTGTGAAATCATATGACCCTTCTCCAAAATACCCAGCCTTACTAACGTGACTGGTGAATACCATGGTGGTTCAGCCAGCTCTCACCTTTGAATGAGCAATTTTGAATTCTGAACAGATGCTTCTAACCTTTGTTGCCCTTGGAGTTGATTGCAGGTCAGCTACTCTGAACTGTCTTTGGAGGACTTTGGGATGGACGCAGGAACATTCGAACCACCATAACTCACCTCCCACTGCTCTCTGCCCCACTCCCAAAGAATCAGGTAAGGTGAAAACATGGGAAATATTTCCAGTTACTGATGTATACAAGACGTAGGCATTGCTTTTGCCTATGTCAGATTCTCTTACAAGAGCTTGTCTTAATTAGAGTAAAGGGGAAATGGAGTAGAAAGTCTATAGAACTAAGTATGAATAGAAATTACAAATTATTTAACATCAACTTCATAATGGTTTCAGCTTAAAGTTTGGGGATTGGGAGGGACCTTTCTAAAAGCCAGGCTTTCCAACTCCACTTGCCAAATGCCTTGTAAGTGGTGCAAAATACATAATTGCAAAATATTCTAACATTCCAGTCAAGACCTAATTCCCTTTATTTCAGTAGTTTGCGTTTGGTTCAAGCAAATGAATGGGTTCCAAATACTCTTCAATTTGAGCAAAAGATATGATTTATAATATAATAAACCTAAAAATCATAATGAGTTCATGAATCAGAGAACCCATTTTGTCCTGCCCTCACTTCCTGGGATTGGTTTTCTCTACGAATACTGTTGATGAAAACCATGATTACAGATAAGCAATGGAACAGTGAACTATGGGTACATTAAACATACCTATAATATTAACTAATGCCCATGAACTAGGTTTGTTTTCTTTCCACTGACATGGCGCGAAATTAGAAGTGGGAGAAGATACACATTAATTTTCAAATGCTGTTTAAAATTTGCCCTGCTTATGTTTTATGACTGGTATCAACCACATCCACTGTTCAATTTAGGCTGCTAATTTTTTCTTAATTTTATTTTTAGTAGTAGAATAAGAAGAAGGACAAATGGGAACTAATGAGAAACTACAACAAATGAATTCCTGCCTCCAGAGAGATTCACTAAATCTTGTGCTCAGGGTTCTCCAAAGGTGTGCATCCTCCCCTGGTGCTCTGAGGAACTAGAATTTCATTTACATTGTCCTCCTTCTTTGTACCAAAGAAGCTGCAGAAAGTCACCCAGATGTCACTGAGACATGAGGTTGAGACTGAAACCTCCCCTTTCCAAAACTCAAGTTGGATGAATAATTGACTTATCTGAGTTGGGAGAATACAATTTTTATAGAAGGAAAATGATTTAAATGGATTTGTCTTTAATTTGCTTTCTCCCTCTTTTCTGTAACTTAGTTTACACATTCCTTCTGGAATCCCTTTGCTTCCATCTGTACCCCTCAGAAAATATTATCTTTCCTTTAAGGTCTCATTCAAGTATTACTTTCTCTGTGAAGCCCCTTTTAATCCTTGCTCTCATCATAATAATATTTTCTCTCTTTTATATTCCCAGAGCACTTTGTATATCTGCTATAACATTTATCAAAACCAACCTTGAGGGGAGCGCCTGGGTGACTCGGTCAATTGGGTTTCCGCTCAGGTCATGATGTCAGGCTTATGGGATCCAGTCCCTTATGGGGCTCCTCTCTCAGTGGGGATTCTGCTTCTCTCCTCCCTCTCTCCCCATGCACACGCTCTCTCTTTCTCTCTCATAAATAAATGAAGCTTTAACAAACAAAACCAAACCTATTTTGATATCACCATTTGTAAATTAATGTGTATAGATGTGTCTGACTTCACCATTATCGTGGTTCTCAGTGTCCATCACAGCCTGATACTTTATTCTGCACATACTTAAACTCCATAAATGCATATTAAATTAAAATGATTGCTAATTGTATCTTCTTGGATAGTATGAGACTGGACATGTCAATAAAAAGCTTCAGAAGTCTGGAAGCTTTTAGAGAAATGGGAATTTCAGAAAGGGAAGGGAAAGGAAGACCCCTGAATTAGCTGCAGTGAAGGACAGAAGGTTTGCGAAGAGAGAACAATTAGCTCTATTGTACTGCGTTTGGTTCCTTCTTCTCTCTCTCTTTACAATGTAAACGGTGTCCTCTCCTTTCTTTGGCCAAATCCCACATCTTTGCTCTAGTTCACATTCTCTTCTACCTCTTCAGGGACTTAAATCCAGCAGTTACCCCCACCTGCTTCTTCAAAATTTTCGCCTCTACTAAACCACCACATATTAGTACACAAGTGTGTTTCTAATTTAGGGCTGCATTTTTTTTTAAAGATTTTATTTATTTATTCATTCTACAGAGATAGAGACAGCCAGCGAGAGAGGGAACACAAGCAGGGGGAGTGGGAGAGGAAGAAGCAGGCTCATAGCAGAGGAGCCTGATGTGGGGCTCGAACCCATAACGCCGGGATCACGCCCTGAGCCGAAGGCAGACGCTTAACCGCTGTGCCACCCAGGCGCCCCTTGGGCTGCATTTTAATCCATTGCGAGAATGAATCTTATCCTAACTTTTCCCTTAATGGTGTTTATAGTTTCCAATCTTTTGCTATTACAAACAATATCTTCTTAAATAACTTTATCCTTTATAATTTTGTTCTTTTACATGTGCTAGTGTTTCTGAAGGATAAATTCTTAGAAGTGAATTTCTGAATCAAAAAGTTGGAAGATTTCCACCAATTAACACATTTTCCAGCAATGTATGAGAAGGTCTAGTTCCTTACATGGTTGCTAATATGTGGTATTATCATACTTTTCAAAATATTGGCCAATCTGATAGATTAAAAATATTTCATAATTTTAGTTACCATTTATGAGACAGGTTAAACATTGTTATTGTAAGAGCTATTTGTATTGTCATATATCTATGTTTACTGTATATCCATGGCTTTTGATCACTTTCCGCACTGTGCTTTTGGTTTCTTAAATTCTACTGTATATTAGGGTCTCTCTCTAGTTCTCTATTTTGTTTTAGTGATCTGAAAAATTTTGCAACAATAACTGTTTAAACAGCAGTGTAATTCACTTTTCAATTCTGATAATGCAACTTCTTCCCTCTTTGAAAAATATTTTTGACTGTTCTTTTCTGTTTCTTTTTGTAGATAACCTTTAGAATTCCTTTATTGATTTCTAAAGAAATTCTACTTGGGGGGCGCCTGGGTGGTGCAGTCGTTAAGCCTCCGCCTTCGGCTCAGGGTGTGATCCTGGCGTTATGGGATCGAGCCCCACATCAGGCTCCTCCGCTATGAGCCTGCTTCTTCCTCTCCCACTCCCCCTGCTTGTGTTCCCTCTCTCACTGGCTGTCTCTATCTCTGCCAAATAAATAAATAAAATCTTTAAAAAAAAAAAAGAAATTCTACTTGGATTTTAATTTCATTAAAACTATAAATTTGGAAACAGTTTACAACATTCTTTTTTTTTTTTTTTTTTGCTATACTGAAACATGTTTCTTGGTTTATTCAAGTCTTTTTTTTTTCTATTTCCTTAGGAAGTTTTACAATTTTTTCCACAAAATCATTCCATTTAATACTTATAGTCTCAGTATAGCTGAAGACCTATACAAGTTGATCCTTGAATGAGGGCAGGGCAGGGCTTAGGGGCACCAAGTCCCCAAGAAGTCAAAAATCCAAATATAATTTTTGACTCGCCCAAATTTAACTACTCAGGGTGCCTGGGTGGTTCAGTCAGTTAAGGGTGTGACTCTTGATCTCAGCTCAGGTCCTGGTCTCAGGGTTGTGAGTTCAAGACCCATGCTTGGCTCCACATTGGGCTCCATGTTAGACGTGGAGCCTACTTAAAACAAAACACAAAAAACACAACAAAACACAACGAAACCCTAACTACTAGTAGCATACAGTTGAGTGGAAGCCTTACCAATAACACAAAGCCGATAGACCCATATTTTGTATGTTATATATATTATTTACCATATTCTTACAATAAAGTAAGCTGGAGAAAAGAAAATGTTTTAAAGAAAATCATAGAGAAGAGAAGATATATTTACATAGTGTTCTGTAGAAACTTGGCATATAAGTGGACCCATGCAGTTCAAATCTGTATTTTTCAAGTGTCAACCATAAATAATTGTTTAAAACATAAGAGAATTTTACTTTCCTCTTAATTTAATTCCTGGGTGAAACCAAAGATGAAATAGAAGACAAGGATTATGTAGACAGGAAGAGCAGCCTGTTGGCAATAATTTTTTCTCAGCCCACCATTCTTTTTCTTTCTTTTTAAAGATTTTATTTATTTATTTGAGAGTGAGAATGCGCACAAGCAGGGGGAGGGGCAGAAGAAGAGGGAGAAACGGACTCCCTGCTGACCTGAACCAAAGGTAGATGCTTAACTGACTGAGCCACCCAGGCGCCCCTCAACCCACCATTCTTAAGTGTCAGGAATGTATACATAATTTTCTGTAAACATACATACACAAAAGTACACAGACCATATGTGAGCCATATGTAATCAAGAGATCATTAACAGCAACTTGGCAACCTCTACTCCCTTCCAGTCACTATTCTTTACCAAAGCGTAATCACTATCTTGATTTCCAATAGCATAGCTTATGTTTGCCTGTTTTTGAGAGTGACATACAACTTTTCTTTTTGACACTTCAGGCATTTCCACTTTTATCTGATAATAAAGAAATGCATCTCTGGCAGGCCTCTGCGCCTCCCCCCTCCTGCCCAGGAGGTGTCATTTGTTCCTTACCTTCTGTAGGCAAAAAGCCCAATGTTTGGTGTTATGAGAAATTGGGAAAATAGAAGTGAGCTTGAATCTAGCCTTCCTGCTGTTGCTGAATATTTGAATGATTAGCTCAATTTTCTTATCTTTTTATGCAGATGACTTTTCTTACCATTTCACTACAAAGATACCATTTATCTTTCTAGCAGTTTGAATATGAAAAATGAATAAAAAGAAAATAAGAGTATACAAATAACTGTCTCAAATTAACTATTCCTATGCCTTCCTCTGCTTTTCATTTGATGACATTTCTTAATATTTTCACACGTTTCTTTGATACATTTTGAGATAATGGCAAAATTCACACATTTACATAGTTCGAATATCTTAAGCTGACTTGTTCAACTTTAACACCTTTCTGTTTAACCCCTATTAGAATGTCTAAAAAGAAATAGGAAGGCCAAATGATGTGAGGATGCAAAGTGACAGGAACTCCCACAAATTCCTGGTAAGAATGTGCGTGTACCGACACTTCAGGAAATGCGTTGTCAGTTTTTTATACAGTTAAACATACACCCACCATATTACCCAGCAATTCCACTCCTAGCTATTTTCCCAAAAGAAATGAAAACTTATGTTCGCACAGAAACCTATGTTCAAAGATTTATTTATTTATTTATTTATTTATTTATTGGGGGGGCAGAGAGAGAGAAAGACTCCTAAGCAGACTCCCAGCTAAGTGTGGAGCCCGTCGTCGCAGGACTTGATCTCACCACCCTAAGATCATGAGCTGAGCCGAAATCAAGAGTCAGGTGCTCAACGGACTGAGCCACCAGGTGCCCCACAAAAAACCTGTATTCAAATGTTTATAGTAGCTTTATTGATCATCACCAAGAATTGAAAACAGCCCAGACATCCTTCAACTAATGGAATGGATAAACAAAGAGTGGTATATCCATATGATGGAATACTACTCAGATAAAAAGGAATGAATTCCTGAATTAGAAACTACAGATGAATTGGTTTTTTTAAAGATTTATTTATTTATTTGACAGAGAGAAAAAGCGAGCACAAGTGGGGCGAGGGGCAGAAGGAGAGGGAGAATTTCAAGCAGATTCCCTGCTGATTGTGGAGCCCAACACTGGTCCCACGATCCCACAATCCTGAGATCATAACCTGAGCCTAAACCAAGAGTTGGAGGCTTAACCAACTGAGCCACTCAGGCACCCCAGAAACTATAGATGAATCTTGAATGCATTTTGTTTAGAGAAAGAAGCTAGACCCAAAAGGTTTACACAGTGCATGATCTCATTTATACAACACTCTGAAAAAGGCAAGACTATAGAGAGGAAAATAGATCAGAGGTTACCAGGGTCTGTGGGAGTGGGAGGAATGGTTTTCGACAAATATTTATCAAGGCAGAATTAGGTGGGTGATGATAAGTTTGCATATAGAACTGTGATGGTGGACACACAACTCTGTGTATTTGAAATGTTTGCCACAAAGAGTAGACTTCATATAAATTTTCAAAATCTATCAGGATGTGGAGAGGAGGATGAAACACACATGGTGACAAATTTAACTCTATTACAAATGAGTCACATAACCACACTGAAATGAGTTAAGTAACTGAAAAACTGTTTTGAATGGAAATTGTAACACTTGTCTTTTTGTAAAGACAAAAACAGCATTATATAAAAAAATGTACTCTAGTCAGTAAATTTGTCACAGGGTACAGTTTAGGAATTCTGAAACTGCTTTATTTATAATCTATTTGTATGGTTCAACAAATAAGGAAACATATTATAGATAATCAGAGACGTGTATTTCACTGGGAGAAAGGAGTTACAGATAAGGAAAGAGGGAGGAGCTAGAATTAATTCTGTGTTGCTAAGTTGGAGTCAGAGGTATCAACATGCACTCTTGTTTATTTACAGATGATAGATACATGTATATGCATTATATATTAATTTTTCCCTAACTCCATTGAGAGGGGCTACTAGCAGTGCGGCCCCAGTGCAATGAGCACATCCAGCACCTAGGTCTTGGTTTTTAAATGCTGTTCTTTTTTTTTTTTTTTTTTTAAGATTTTATTCATTTATTTGACAGAGAGACAGAGCACACAAGCAGGGGAGCAGCAAGCAGAGGGAAGGGGGTAAGCCATGGGGCACGATCCCAGGACCCGGGATCATGATCTGAGCCAAAGGCAGGTGCTTAACCGACTGAGCCACCCCAGGCTCCCCTTAAATGGTATTCTTTAAAGAAAGGAACACTTGATTTGCCCCTTGGAGAATTAATTGATCCCAGGGCTGGAAGAGTGAAAATACAAGATGAGCCTAGAGCATCTAGTGCTACTAGAGTGCTTAAAAGCAAACAAAGGCGTATCAGAGAGACAAATCAACCAGAGAAAAATCCCAAGCTGAAACAAGGAAAATAACAAAATAACCATAGTATTGAATTCTAACCCAAAGAATTATAATACCATCAATTCTTGGTAACTCTGAATAAAGCTACTATAAACATAAACAGATAAAGCAATTTCAGATTTTTGTATGAACATGTTTTCATTTCTTTTGGGAAAATTGCCTAGCAGTGGTCAACAAGTATCCATGAGTCTATACTCCTATCAGTAAGTGAATCAATAAAGAAATGGAGTTGGGGGAGAGAGAAGTGACAACTCTGACTTTCAGAAGAATTTCAGTTTTAAATATAGAAGGAATATGGGGACTAGAAAGTCACTGTCAGAACACCCCAGTAATTGCTGCAGGCAAGATCCACCAAGGAGTGAGCAGAAGTTAACACAGAAACAGGATATTTGCAGAGTTTGAAAGTATCTCCCCAGCATCAGCACCACCACCACCTTAGCCAAGGGATCCAAGCTAATGGGACCACAGAGATCAATGTGTACTTTTTCCCCTACCCTGAACCCAATGTGTTGTTAGGGCTCAAACTCACCACCCGGAGATCAAGAATCACATGTGCTATGGACCGAGCCAGCCAGGCACCCCACCAATGTGTTTTTGATAGAGAAAGCTACATTAGTATTAACATGTCAGTGGTATATAATAGTAAGCGTCTTTCATTTCTATAGCTCTTTATAGCTCACAAAGCATTTTCACATACACATGATCTCTTTAATCCTTGTACTAACTCTGAACATTCTGTATTTTATAGATAAATGGTTTGCTTCAGATCAAATTGGTAGCAGAGCCAAGAATCCAGCACAAATGCTCTGAATTCAAGTCCCAATATCTTTCCCAAGAAAAGATTTTAAAATACTAGGAACCATAATTAATGATTATAAATGGCTCTAAGTAAATATAGAGAATAATAGTCATTAAAAATTTTTTATATATATTTAAGAATATGTATCATGAAAATATATATACTAGATATAGTAATAGATATAACTATATCATGTTTCTCAAAGGGTTCCTGTAACTCTGGTTAGATAACCTAGAGGTTTCAAAGGCCATATTGAAAGACCTCTGTATAGCATTAGGAGAAATAAACTGTATTCAGAGTCCAGGAATTAAGTACTTTGCATGCTTCATTTTGAGCTTGGAAAAAAATAGAGAAAAAAATTCTAAAATGCTTGTGTCTGCTTATAGGTAAAGTAAAGCAGATAAAGTGGATATTTAAAATTTATAGGTACTGGGGACAGCTGGCTGCCTCAGTCAGAAGAGCATGTGACTCTTGAGCTCTGGGTCCTGAGTTCGAGCCCCATGTTGAATGTAGAGATTACTTAACAATAAGTAAATAAATAAATTTTTAAAATAGACCTGGCTATAAAATTTACAGGCACCAATTAATAGGTTGACAGTATAAAATAGAATAATGCTCTTTTGTGATCATTTACATCTATAAATATACAGCTAGCCTGTCTGTTGATACCCAGCTGGTATTGAGTCCTTAGTAATATGATCAACAGTAAACCTGAAGTACAAATGAGGTAGATATGATTATTGTACTGTTTGCAAAATTTGGGTACCGGTATCTAACCCATTGTGGGGAAGAAGATAACACTTTCTAGAAAACACAAAATATACAATGTCCAGTAATAAATTAATACTGAGTCATGATCATAACTGAAATTGAAATCTTTGTTATTCGATCCAAAATTTTTTTTATATAAAAGATTTTATTTATTTATTTGTCAGAGAGAAAGTGTGAGCACAAGCATGGGGAATGGCAGGCAGAGGGAGAGGGAGAAACAGGCTCCCCGCTGAGCAGGAAGCCCGATGTGGGACTCGATCCCAGGACCCTGGGATCATGACCTGAGCCCAAGGCAGATGCTTAACCTACTGAGCCACCCAGGTGTCCCTATTTGATCCGAATTATTTAAATTATTTTAAAAAGATATTCAGAGAAGTAAATTATTCTTTGTCAAATTCTTGTTTTTCACTATTTTCAAAATAATTCCTGCATTCAGGTGGTTGAAGGATAAAGCCAGAGAAAGTATTACTTAGTTACAGCATTACAATATTACTTAGTTGCATTATAGCACGGTTGAGCACAGTTGAATAATTCACAGCTTTAAAATGCATATGACGAAAGCAGAAAACATCATTTTTATCATCATAAAGCTCATGAATATATAAATATTAATCTCTTCGTTTAGAGGTAAAACTTAAGAGCAAAACAATACAATCGATGATATGCAACAATTCTTACTGCATTGGGTATCATTGTTGGTGTCGATTTTGTATTGTAGGAGAAGGAATACCAGCTTCTAGTCTATGTCTTAGCTTGTTTTCAGAAAAGGTTAGGTCCGAAATACTATCTTTTAAGTGACAACTGGAGTCGAAATAGCCTATTTCCTAAGTATTCCTTATCATCCAACCTTGCAAATTGTCCTCAGTGACTCCACATTAAGTTCTAAAAAGTTGAGTCCTTACCTGGTGGCCAGGGCTTTGTTAGGTTCAGAGCAACTGTGAGATTTTACAAATGACCATTTTGACTGCAAAGTCAGTAGGGAAAACAGGTTGCTTTAACACATATTCTTTTTTTTTTTTTTAAGATTTTATTTATTTATGTGATAGAGAGACAGCCAGCGAGAGAGGGAACACAGCAGGGGAGCGGGAGAGGAAGCAGCAGGCTCCCAGCGAAGGAGCCTGATGTGGGGCTCGATCCCGGAATGCTGGGATCACGCCCTGAGCCGAAGGCAGACGCTTAACGACTGCGCTACGCAGGCGCCCCTTTAACACATATTCTCATGTGGAGAGTGTTTGAAAAATCTCTCCTCTCCCCACTCTAGATTTGCATGTAAGATCTACTATGCCATCAGGGTTAGGACCTGGTTCAAGTATTATTAAGTCTTATTAATTAATAATAAAATTAATATGAGGCAGACACTGTTCTGGCCCCAGGGGATAAAATGGAGAACAAAGAGGATATGTATCCTGTCTTCACTGTATTTATAGGCTGACAGGGGAGGGCCCAGAAGAAGCTATTACAACTAAGTGTGACAACGGCTATAGACAACAGTGACTTCTTAACTTTCAGTAACTTCTAGAATTCCAGTCTTTCAAACTGTAGGTCTTAGAAGGGCATTTTTAGAGTAATTTTTTTAAGAGTAATAAAAAAAAATCAATGCGCAAAAGCAGAGAGAATGATACAGTGAGTCCCATACACCCACACACCAGGTTTAAGAATTAATAAGATTTTCATTTTAAAAATGAAAATGGGAAGGGCGCCTGGATGGCTCAGTTGGTAGGGCATGTGATTCTTGATCTCAGGGTCATGAATTCAAGCCCCGCATTGGACGTGGAGCCTACTTAAAAAAAAATTTAAAAAGGAAAAAGAAAAGAAAAATGGGATAGTTAAGAGAATAAAAGAGACCAGACTAGAATAGGATGGGCTACAAAATATAAAAGCGTCTTACACTCTGAATATTGCACATAAGAGAAACCATTGTTCCATAAAACTTGTATTTACTGAATTTAAGATATAAAAAAATGTGTAGGACTCTGTCAAGGAAAAAGGAAAGGAAAGCCACAGTATCCATTTGTATTCCTATCGTGAATACAATGCTCTGTGAGAAGTCTCTGCATAAATGTTTGGTGATGACAACAGCAACGGAAACATGAAGAGCTAGGGAGAAGAAAATTACATAAAGTTAACTTTTTAAAACAGGGCTGGCTTACAAGGTAGTGTTTTCATGCCTATACCGTTATTACTCCGTTAGTGTTGCCTAAGAACCTACTGTGTTTCAGGCAATATGCGAAGTGCGTGGGACGTAGAAATAATTAAAACACAGCTATTCTTTCTCAGATCTTGCTGTTGTTTGGAGACACAGCTGGGGAGAATAGTCTCTCCTCCATGTGAAACAATCAATGCTCCCAAATCTCATCTCATGATAACTTAAACACACAAGCACCTGCCTGGATAGCTGTATTTATTTGTTTTATACTAATGAGATCATACCATACATATGAATCAACAAATTGTTTTTCGTTAAGTAATGTATCAGAAATATCTTTAAAAATAAGTAGACATAGGGACGTCTGGGTGGCTCAGTCGGTTAAGTGTCTGCCTTCAGTTCAGGTCATGGTCTCAGGGTCTTGGGATTGAGTCCAGCATCGGGCTCCCTGCTCAGTGGGGAGTCCACTTCTCCCTCTGCCTGCTACTCCCCCTGCTTGTGTGCGCTCTCTCTCTCTGACAGATAAATAAATAAAATCTTTAAAATAAATACACATAGTGTTATCACATTCTTTTTGATGGTTATATAAGTGTGAATGTCATAATTTACTCATTTCTCACTAAACAGGTTGTTATCCTAAATGTCTACATTGTGACAAACTTGTATTTTTACATACCCTTGCCAGCTGTTCTATAGGAGAGGTTCTTCAAAATGGGATGTCCAGATGTTTGCTCTTGTCTTCTATGCTGTCAAAATTCTTTGCCTTCCAAAAAAGTTGTTCTTTTGCATAACTTACCAACCATTTGAATAACTATTTCCCCATACTATCACCAACACTATATATTATTAACCCTGATGTTATTAAACTTGTAATCTCATGGTCACAGATCTCTTTGTATTTATTTATTTATGTATTTATTTATTATTTAAACTCTAGTTGTTAACATACAGCACAGTTAGAAGGTTCAGATCTCTTTGTTTTTAAATTTTGCATTTCCTAAACTACTAGTGAGACTGTCCAACTTTTCATAAATTTATTGGCTGTTATTTTTTTTTTGAAGTGAAAATATATTAAGTGAAGGTAAGAACAGAAAGGAAAGAAAAAAGCTGTCTAGAGTGAGAGGGGTCCTGAATGGGTTGCCCTTTTGGCTATTATTCTGTGGGTGTCCTTTGTATATCCTTGTCCACTTTTCTATCAGGTGTTTCATTACCAATTTTTAAGAATTCTTTAGCTTTGGGGGATACTAACCTACTGTATGTTGCAAATGTTTTTCTTTTCTTCTTTTTTCTTTTTAATATTTATTTATTTATTTATTTATTTATTTATTTATTTGAGAGAGCGTGAGCAAGAGCGCAAGTGAGGGAAGAGGTAGAAGCAGGCCCACTGCTGAGCAGGGAGCCTGAGGCGGGACTCGATTCCAGGACCCTGGGATCTTGACCTGAACCAAAGGCAGATGCTTTTTTTTTTTTTTAATGGTTTTTTATTATAGTATGCTAGTTAGTATGTACCATACAGTACATCCCTGGTTTCTGATGTAAAGTTTGATGATTCATTACTTGTGTATAACACCCAGTGCACCGTGCAATACGTGCCCTCCTTACTACCCGTCACCAGTCTATCCCATTCCCCCATCCTCCTCTCCTCCGAAGCCCTCAGTTTGTTTCTCAGAGTCCATAGTCTCTCATGCTTCATTCCCCCTTCTGATTACCCCCCTTTCTTTATCCCTATCTTCCCCTACCGATCTTCCTAGTTCTTATGTTCCATAGACGAGAGAAATCATATGATAATTGTCTTTCTCTGCTTGACTTATTTCACTTAGCATAATCTCCTCCAATTCCGTCCATGTTGCTACAAATGTGTAATCGTTCTTTCTGATAGCTGAATAATATTCCATTGTATATATGGACCACAGCTTCTTAATCCAGTCATCTGTTGAAGGGCATCTCGGCTCCTTCCATGATTTAGCTATTTTGGACAATGCTGCTACGAACATTGGGGTGCATATGGCCCCCAAAGGCAGATGCTTAACTGGCCGAGCCACCCAGGTGCCCCTGTAAATGGTTTTCTCTGTCACTTTTGTTCTAATTTTGTTCATGGTGATTTTGTAGAACTGAAGTTCCTATGTTTATGTAATCACATCTCTCCCTTCTATGTGGGTTCTCAATTTTTTATTTTGCTTCAGATGTACCTCTCCACTCTAAAACTGTGAAAATAACCTCCCATGTTTTCATCTAGTGCTTTTATGGATTAAAAAAATGTTTCTCTCTTTCACCTAGCTGGAATGAATTTTTATATGCAGAGGAAGGTGAAGCGCTACCACCCCCCTTCTAGCATTGACCAATGGGTCGACAGTTTTCTTGATGCAATTTGTTTAAAATTTAGGAGAGAACTCTGAAAGGAAGGATCAGTCCCACATGAACCATACAGACTGAAAGTAACTATTACTATTGAATCAGAATATATGCTGTACAAAGAAAGCTCTGATGTTATTGGTGTTATCATCCTAGACACGGTTATAAGGAAGGCTACAAGTACATTATTAGGAACTCTCCAAAAAGCGGCATTTTTAGTAAACAATTCAGTATTGATATGCTTTTTCATACACGGTTCTCTTAATGTGATACCTGGGCAAAAATGTACATATTTTATAAACAGGTGGAAATAGTGAAGAAAAAAAAAATGAGGGGGGTAAGAGGCTGAATGGTATGGAAGCTACCACTCTGGGCTGCCTAGCTCAACATCCGTTGCCAATCCCCTCTCCCTTGCTGGCCTACATGACAACTGGAAAAGTTGACATGCTTGATTTCCCAGCCTCCTTCTCAACCACGGTGGCCATGTGACACAGTTCCAGCCAGTGGACATATAACTGCAAGTCTTATATCAGATATGTTGGGCCCTACTCCTCCCCCCTTTTCCTTCTCTGAACACAAATGTGATGTCTGGGCTGCCGCAGACATCCTGTGTCTAGGAGATAACTAGCTACCCTGCTAAACGGAGTGGAAACAGAAAGAAGCCTGAGTCTTTGATGACAATGGAAACCCCTACACCTGTCCTGACCTGCCTGGAGATTTTTTATTATGCAAAATAATTAAATATCCTAATTCCTAAGTCTCTCTTAGGCAGGTTTCCTGAAGCTGAAAGTATGTTTAATTGGTACAAATGATGTGAACCCTATTTTCTGGAAACAGTGAAATAAAACATTTTAATATTTCTTACTAATGCATTCATGAAATTAGCATAAGTTAATTTCTAGGGATTACTTTTTTATAGATTGAGACTCACAAAGAAACTATTTAAAATGATAGAATTTATTTTAATATATTGATATATATGTATGCACATATACTATTTTAAAAATAAGCATGTAAACTATAATCGTTATAAAACATAAATCAGCCTTAATTTATTATCAGAGTAAAAGAGCATGTACAGTCAGTCTAACATTGTTACAGTTGCCTTTTAAAGTTAGAATACATAAAAGATTTAGCGCATTGTATTTTGTCTTATTTCAGTGTTCACATTATCATCAGGTATAAATACCCTTAGGAATGTGCCAACTTATAACTTACATTCAAATAACCAAAATCTCTTAACAGTTATTAAAGTACCATTAAGTCACCCTAAAATGAGTAATCTAAAAAAATACCAGCCTAAATTAAAACCCTGAGGAATTAAAACCTTTTTTACACAATAGTTTTGGTTAAGTGCAATTCCATGTTTGACTACTTCATTTAAGGTCATACTTGGTAAGGCATAGTAAAAATAAAATCTACATAAGTTACAATCTAAATCTATATTTCATGTCTTGCTACAAAGTTTTGTTTCCCCAAAAAAGTAGTTTTTGCATGTCATTCTGGACCTCTTTACCACCTGCTGGCTCGTTGCTCCGTATACGTAGTTCAGATTTGTGCACTAAGCTGAGCTGCCTCATATGGTGGTTCAGATACGATGCACCTAAGGAGCTACGTGCTTGAGAGCTCCTGTCCGTGCTCAACCACGGCCTGCACAAACTGCTTGAAGACTCGGTCCATGTAAGTGGACTGCCTCGGCCAGATTCCCTCCAGAAAACCAATATGGCCTCCATAAGAAGTAAGGACCAAAGCAACGTTAGGGTTTTGCTTGGCAGTTTCAATTGGAATAGCTTGGGGAAAAACAAGATGAGGGAAGAGGGGAGGTAAGAGAAGGAAAGGAGAAAGAAAAATACATGGTTATTACCGGTTTCTGTTAGGGATAAGTGCATGCGTTTATCATTTCCAATCATTATAAACTGAAACACCATTACATAAATAAATATTTGTAATGAATATGGCTAATGGAATAAGTCTAATTTATATCAACCATTTATATTCTTACAACAGGTCATGTTTATAGTTATGTACTGAAACACCATTTTTGGAAGAATCAATCCATAACATAACATCAAAGTGTAAAAAGGCCCAGTCTTGTTTTGAGAAAATGAAGTAAGGTAATACAAGGAACGGTGAATACTTACATTATGCTATAAGATCCCCACTTCGGTATTACACCAGGAAAACAACAACAACTAATCTTATCACCTTGTGAGAATTATAAATTCATTATGTAGGACTTTGGTTAATATTACATGAAGTTAGATTCCTGAGGGGCCAGCTGTTGGCCATATTAAGGACTCAAAATTATACAATAATTTATATAGTAAAAACATATATAGATAGCAAAAGAGTGGAATGAAATACTCCCAAGAGGTAATAGTGTTTATCTTTGGGTGGTTAAACACTGGTGTTTATTTTTTCTTTTTCTTCCTTGTCTGACTTTTTTTTTTTTTTTTGAGTTTGTGATCTGAATTTTTTTAAAGTATATTTTTATTTATTTATTTGACAGAGAGAGAGCAAGAGAGTGCAAGCAGGGAGAGCAGCAGGCAGAGGGAGAGGGAGAAGCAGGCTCCCCGCTGAGCAGGGAGCCTGACTTGGGGCTCCATCCCAGGACCCTGAGATCATGACCTGAGCCAAAGGCAGACGCTTAACCAACCGAGCTACCCAGGGGCCTGACTTTCTATTTGTAGTCAGGAGAAAGAAAAATTTTATTTTGAAAGTATAGCTGCTAAATTTAAATAACTCTGTAGCAATGACAACCTTTTCACATACTCTACGAAACCTATCCTGAGTAAAATCTTCTCTCTAAAGGATGTGAATTGAAGTTGTTTTATTTTTATTTTTTCTCCCATGCTTCGAGTTTACAATGAAAATATTTTGATTTAAGATCTATAATGAATCACAACCTGGCATGAAAAGTGTTTTAATTTCAGGTACTGCTAAATCTTATCTCCTTAATTAAGGTAATGTGGTTGTTGCAGTATTTGGACCTTCATATCTTGGACAGAGTCGTAAGGGTAAATAAGCTAATTAAAGGTAAGATCTCCCTACCCCACACCTTTCTACTGAAGGAAAAGGAAGCTGACACACTCTAGGAGAACTGAGACCCTTACAGATGGAGCTGCTGCCATGCCCAAGTTGCCTGTTCAGATGATGTGCTTAGTTTGAGCCCCTCACAATCCTCCTTGAAGAATAAACTTCAAGATCCTAAATCAAGACCCAGCAAGTCAAGCCCTTGCCCAAAGGGGTCCTGAACGCACATCCTTAGCAAACCCCACCTCAAGAAGAGTATCTCCTATCTTGGGATAAGGTATGTAAACTGAGGGGAGGGGCAGGTGAAATAACATATTATTTTTGTATTTCCTTTTTCACCTTATATTAAAGGCTTTGATTTAGAATGCTTTATTTGCCTCTGATGGAATTAATACGAGTCCCAATTTCACACTCTGGATACACTCAGGAATTTCTAACACTGATAGTTACAGTCCTATCAGAAGAACAAAGGCTATGCCACGTTGAGTCACGTGAAAGATGCTGGCTGCCCGCGCTCTCAGAATGCAGACAATTGCCTATTATTTCAGTGTGGCAAGACTATCTTAAGGGCTTGGGAAAGAATAGGGAATAAATGAATTTAAATTTCAACCAAGTGGGGCAGGTTAACATGCTGAGAAATTTTGGTTGGTAAAAGAAGGGTCTGTGAAATATTTAAAAAGGAGAAGTACTATACTTTTTTAATCCAATGAAAGTAGGCTAAATAACCACCACATAACTCAACTAATACTGAAGTTCACAATTTCATTTCTTGCTTTGTGGTGAAAGGCCAAAAAGTTCCAGCCATCTAAAGTTACTTGTGATTAATCATAAATCACACAATAAAATGGTAGGTTAATTTTTTTAAATATACTTTGGGGACTTTCTGAAATGTTGACAATACATATATGCTGTATTTGTAGTCAGATTACCTTTTTTTTTTTTTTAAATGAAGTACTCGGGGAAAATGTTTTTAAAGTATTTAGGGGGGAAATGAGAAAAAATTTATAAAAAGCTTTTTAGGGATGCCTGGGTGGCTCAGCTGGTTGAGGCTGAGTGTCACCTTCAGCTCAGGTCATGATCTCAGGGTCCTGGGATCAAGCCCTGAGTTGGGGGCTGGGGTCGAGTCGGTTGAGCTCCCTACTCAGTGGGGAGCAAGCTTCTCCTTCTCCCTCTGCTGCTCCCCCTACTTATGCTCTCTCTCTCTCTCATGTGCACACGCACTCTCTCTCTCAAATAAATAAATAAATAAATAAAATCTTTAAAAGAAAAAAGCTTTGTGAAATTTCTTTAGAAAAAGAATTAAAGGTCAAGTCTGCTGGTCCTTATGATGACTTCTAATCATCTTATATTGCTTCAATGTATGAACACATGTGTATATCTTTGTTACCAAATTCCCTATTCTTAAAATAAGAGAGCAAGGAAGTTAATTTGGGCATAATTTTCTTTTATACAGTATCCAGGGAAAAGCAAAGACTGTTTCCCTTCAAATGTGACTGAATGTGCTACACTCATTGAGATATTCAAGGACATCATGTATATAAAGTCTCGAGTTTTCTTCCAGGTTAAAAGGGGAGAAAAATTCCAAAGCTTTCTGCTTAAGAATCTAAGGAAGAAAAGGCAAGTGAAGACAATGAACTTGTGAGGCAAAGATTTTGTAACATAATCTATCCAAAGAACAGTGTATTTGATAAGAAGGAAAAGTTATAAAAAATTAGAACAAGCAAAATATTCAGAGTCATAGTTCACTTGAAGCCTCTCAATGAACTAGATAAGGGTCTGTGAAAGCATGTAAAGTGACCTCACCCATTTAGATACTAAATTATGAGGATCTAGCTACTTTTTTATATTACAGTGGAAAACATTTTATATGACATTTAATTTCTCATTACTGTATTTTCTTTAAAAAAACCCAGTATTTTAAAACAGCCAATTCATGTCAAAATGTATAGAAATATGTGAATGTTACCATGACTTGGTGAGAAAACATCATCCACAGAATTCAGACACAACACTGGAATTCCTACTGATTTCAGTCTACGATTCGGGCTGGCATCAGTATAATAATCATCAATTGTTTGGTATCCAAACATGACTGAAGTGAATCGCTTATCAAATTCTCTGATGGATTTAGCCTGAAATATAAAAACAGATTATCTCTATTCTTGGAATCCAAAGAGGAAATCAAAATATTTCACAAAGTTTCTCTCCTACCTTCATGACATGATCCATGTCGATTTGTTTCACAAACATATGCCGGTGCCTACAGCAAAATCATTTCAAAGGTAAAAAGTGAAGGTAAAAATAAAAATTAAGGTTAGTGCTATCTCCATCATACCTAAAGTACATAATAATAAATAACTAAACAGTCTAACACAAGGCACAAAGTTGGTACTCAATAAATATTTACTCAATTAGACTCAGCAGAAGTACATTGATATTTATCCCAAAGACATTTTTTAAAAGTACTTTTATGTTTTTAGAGAAAGAGTGAGAGGGAGGGGCAGAGGGAGAGGGAGAGAGAACCTTAAGCAGGCTCCACACCCAGCGCAGAGTCTGACATGGGGCTCGATCTCACATCCCTGAGATGATGTGTGAGCCAAAATCAAGAGTTGGACGCTTAACAGGACTGAGCCACCCAGGTGCCCCAAAAGTACTTTTTTCTTATTTGGAGGACACTGAACTAATTTTGTAATAATAAACGTAAGTATTGTTTCATAACAAGTTGTATCTACACACTGCTACTATTAAACCAATTTGGCTAAAAAGGCCTTACTTAAGCTAGAAGCTTTCAACTGGATAAACCACTTGAAGACATTATTTTTAAATTGCTATGTTGAAAATTAAAATTCATCTTTTATATTCTTATATTTTAAATGGTGGTCACTTTTCTTTCTTTCTTTTTAAATATCTTATTTCTTTATTTTTAAGTAAGCTCTATACTCAATGTGGGGTTTGAACTCACAGCCTGGAGATGAGGAGTCATGTTCTACCAACTGAGCCAGCCAGGCACCCCTAAATGGTAGTCATTTTTCTTATATGACCAATACTTTAATTCCCAAATCATTCTCTTCATTTTTCTTGCTATTGTCCTCCATTTCAGTGACAAGTAATCAGTGATCTTTTTAATATTTTAAGCAATATTTTATAATCAACATCTGTAATTTAATAAATAGGCTAAGTTTAATCCAATGTCTAATGTCAACTTCAGGGGTATCTGTGGTTTTTGATAAATCCTGTACAAATTAACTGGACTTTTTATTTAGCATTTGTATTACATTGATCAATTCACCTAAAAAACAGATGGTAACAGTTATCAAAATAGAAACAGAAACACCTCTGTTCTTTGGTATCACACGAATTTAAATGGTAGAAGATATACAAACAATTCCAGAAAACCTAATGCAAACATAGCATTCTGGTAACGTTAAGAACTGTAGGGGCTGAGAATATCCAAGAGAAGTGCATTCTCCTAAGCTTCTAAAACATGCTATGCTTGTAAGCATATGCTTAAGAAACTGTATTATTCTGCAGTAAAAACAATGCATTGCTTACTGCCTAGGAAAGAATGAGGTATTTTTTAAAGATTTTTTTTTAATTTATTCGACAGAGATAGAGACAGCCAGCGAGAGAGGGAACACAAGCAGGGGGAGTGGGAGAGGAAGAAGCAGACTCATAGCGGAGGATCCTGATGTGAGGCTCGATCCCATAACGCCGAGATCACGCCCTGAGCCGAAGGCAGATGCTTAACCGCTACGCCACCCAGGCGCCCCATAGAATGAGGTATTAATAGATTACCAAGAGGTAGAAAATCTGGGGAAATAGCCCTCATGTTATGCAACACAGTCAATGCTAACATTTTTAGTCTTTTGGAATAATTTAGAATAGGGACAGAACATGGTCTTCAAAGTGGGGGCATGTACCCTAGGGGCTGTACCACTGAGGTACAGAAAGATAACATTACAACCTTTATCTACATTTTTAGCTTATCCTTAAAATCGTTTTATTTTTGTATATATTGATAACAAAGACTATTTGGGTACAGTAGCAAAAGCATATAATGTAAACAGTAGCAAAAGCCTATAATATACAAATATTAGCAGCGCTATACTTTACAACTTTTTGTTGTTGTTGTTGGGGAATGTAATCCAAAAAGTTCTGAGACATCAGGTTTTAAAGATGACTCACTTATTAACTGAAGACTGGAGGCAAGTTGTCAAATAATAATTAAAAAGCAGCCAGTTGAGTGGTTTCTCCAATGACTCAGAGCAAGCAAAAGTATTCCAACCAACTGAAAAAGTTGCAGCTGCCTTCAATGGAGTTTTTGGCCCAATTTTGCCCAGGTAATTCAAAAGCAGCATTCTAAAATGGGGAAAACAGGAAACTTAGTGATGAATTTATCTCAAGATACAACTTTTTTTTATTTTATTTATTTATTTATTTTTTTTTTTAAGATTTTTTTTTTTTATTTATTTGACAGAGACAGAGACAGCCAGCGAGAGAGGGAACACAAGCAGGGGGAGTGGGATTGGAAGAAGCAGGCTCACAGCGGAGGAGCCTGATGTGGGGCTCGATCCCACAACGCCAGGATCACGCCCTGAGCCGAAGGCAAACGCTCAACCGCTATGCCACCCAGGCGCCCCAAGATACAACTTTTTTTTAAAAAGATTTTAATTATTTATTTGAGATAGCACGAACAGAGGGGCAGAGGGAAAAGCAGGATCCCCACTGAGCAGGGACCCTGAGATCATGACCTGAGCCAAAGGTAGACGCTTAACCGACTGAGCCACCCAGGTGCCCCAAGACATCTCATTTCCATCTATGGCTTTTACCTTAACTATGGAGAAGAAAAACAGAAACCCACGTTTAAGGCCTTTATCTTGGAAAAGCATGCAAATATCTTCATTCTTTCCTTACATTCATATACTTATTTATCTTGCAGTAGACCATATTGGGAATGGGACAAGGCACACAGCTATTACTTACATGCATAACCTTCTATGAAGTAAAATATAAGAGAAATCCCCTGTAAGAGTGGGTTTTTTCCCTCCTTCTCTCCTTTCCTTCCTTGCCTTGCTTTTTTCTTTTCTTTTCCTTTCTTTTCTCTTTTCTTTCTTTTCTTAAAATGATACAGGGGGTTTATTAAAAATATGCAAATCCTTGGGTCCCAGCTTCTAGGTGAATGATTTAGTATGTGAGGAGTGTTTCAGGCCACAGAGTAAATATTTTGGGCTTTGCTGGCCATATATTATCTGTCACAACTACCCAACTCTATGACCATAGTGCAAAAACAGCTATAGATAATACATAAATGAATAGACATGGCTGTATTCCTACCAAACATTATATACAGATGGAATTTAAATTTCATGTAATTTTCACATGGTACAAGCTATCCTTTTTAAAAATTTTTTTCCAACCATTTAATTTTAAAAATTTTTAAAAGATTTTATTTATTTATTTGAGAGAGAGCAGAAGAGAGAGTGAGAGAGCACACAAGCCAGGGAGAGGCAGGGCAAGGGAGAAGCAGACTCCCCACTATGCAGGGACTCCTTCGCAGGGCTCAATCCTAGGACCCTGGGACCATGACCTCAGCCTAAGGCAGACACCTAACCAACTGAGCCACCCAGATGCCCCATTTAATTTTTTTTTTTTTTTACAAACTTTATTTATATAGGGAGAGAGAGAGCATGTGTGAGCCAGGGGGAGGGGCAGAGGGAGAGGGAATCTTAAGCAGGCTCCATTCCTAGTGCAGAGCTGACATGGGCCTCGATCTCACAACCCTGAGATCATGACCTGAGCCGAAATCAGGAGTTGGATGCTTAACTGACTGAGCCACCCAGGCACCACTTTTTCAACCATTTAAAAATATAAGAACCATTCTTAGCTCTTGGACAAAAACAGACAGACTGTCAGATTTGGCCTGCGGGCTGTGGTATGGCACCTGTGGCATAGATGAAAGAGCATGAAGGAGTGGTTTTCAGACATGGTTGTACATTGGAATCACTTGGGGGAGCTTTCAAGATTATTACAGACATCTGGGTTTAAGCCAGGAGATTGTGAGTAGTCGGTCTGAGTGGGCATCCTGGTTGCCTCTGAGCCCTTGCTCCCTAAAGTAAGTCTCTAAAGGGCTCCCTAGCATAAAGTTAGACTTTCTGAGTTGTGGCAGAGCTCCTTGCCCTCAAAGTCACTTGTTTTCTCTTCCTACTCTTTCCTGTTTTTTGTCCTAAATTATCACACATTTTCCCCTTTCTTTGGTTCTATCAATTTTCCTGATTTTAATCTAGTTCTATTTTGGTAAGAGGGACAAGAATGGGGTTTAATCTAACACTAATGTAATCTAAGTTTAACATTACCAACTAAGAGAAAGGATGATAGTCTAAATTCTGTTTGTCATTATATTTTCCATTCTTTATTTCTCCAATTGCCAAGGTTGTGAAATAGGAGAAATGGGTGAAAATTCTGTCTCCTTCTCTTTTCCAGTCCAAGTGGCTTGCAGAGTGAATGTGATGAGGTTTTAGATCAAAAGTGGAAATTTTGTTTCTGCAAATGACTCTTTTTTTTTTTTAAGATTTTATTTATTTATTTGACACAGAGAGAGACAGCGAGAGAGGGAACACAAGCAGGGGGAGTGGGAAAGGGAGAAGCAGGCTTCCTGCTGAGCAGGGAGCCTGATGCGGTGCTCAATCCCAGGACCCTGGGATCATGACCTGTTGAAGGCAGATGCTTAATGACTGAGCCACCGAGGCGCCCCTCTGCAAATGACTTATTAATGACTGTACTCCTGGGATACAGTACTGTGGTTCACTAAGTCATTTAAAGAACAGTGTTTACTCTCCTGCAAAGCGTTGATTCTAGAGTCCTAGTTTTGGTAGTCCTATTCTTTGGCTGGAAGAGAGTGCCAGGAAGTTGGTTTAATGGACAAATTGAAAGGGTTGGAAGGGAAGCTCTCAGGAGTAGGAAGGACCAGTAGTATCCATGACCAAGTATGTAGGGGGTTACTTCTTGACTATTATTTGGGAGAAAAATAATAAGATGTTACTCCAAAAAAGGATGTTTTATTTTGACAGAAAAAGGATTCCATTTTTTCACCAAAAGAAAAGAGACAGAGAGACAGAAAAAGAATCCATGAGTTAAGAGACTTAAGAGGCATATCAACCCCCATGTACAGACCTTATCTGGTTCTTGACTCAAACACACTGTAAAACCAACCAACCAATCAACCAACCAATCAGCCAACCATCAACTGGGGAAATGTGACATGACAAAATATTTGATGATTTTTTAGGAATTACTGTTAGTTTTGTTCAGGCGTGACAATGGTACTGTGTGTGTGTGTGTGTGTGTGTGTGTGTGTGTGTGTTTTAAAGAGCGACTACATTTTAGAGATACCTACTAAAATATTTATAAATGATATCTGAGATTTATTTAAGATAATCAGAGTTGGGGGGAACAGAGAGTGATACTGATAAACAAGTTTATCTGTGAGTTGATAATTACTGAAGCTGTGTGAAGAGCGTTGATTATTATTGAAGCCAGGTGGTTAGTATGTATGTGGGCTCGTGATCACTCTTCTCTTTCATATGTACTTAGAATTTTCTATACATTCTTTAAAGCTTGTTTACCAACTCATTGGGAGACTGTAACCTGACTGGGTCTGGCTAGCATGGTGTGGATTCCTTGGCTAGACTCCGTTCTGGCGTAAAACCCCTACTTGGTCCCGGGCATCACAGGCTTGGGGATTACCCCAGTCTACAGGGGCACTGGACATTAGGATCTTCAACAGACTATGCTTTTGTCTGTTGCATTTCCAAAAGAAAAAAAAATGTGTCAAGCTATAAAACACATCCCCAAGTGGTAAGCCCACTTGGGAACGTGTCACAGTGCTAGGCAACTAGAAAGGGTGCTTCCTTCAAACAATTTACAAGACATTAATATTCAACCAGCTGCAAAGGCTAATGGTCAAGTTCTGCCTTCAGGCACCGAGGCTTCAAAGCTACATGAATAGGCATTTCCCAGGAGCTTCTGAATAGAGAATCTGGGCCTGTTTATGTAAGGGCTGGCCTTTAAAAAGTCAAGAATTTATATGATTAAGGGAAAAAGTTTAGCTGGCATCCTGTCCTCTACAGTTCACATTATGGGGCGAAGGAAAGAGAAATACACTGAGCACGATTCGGAGATTCTGCTTGGGTTTTCTGCAATGGTTTAGATTTCTTCCTTTAGTAGGTCAAGTCAGACCTTCCATGCTAATGTAAGAAATGTATTCTTTTCTTTTTAGTTTTATGTTTATCAGAATCTAAAAAGATGTGGCTAAAGACTATTTTTCAGCATCTATCATTTGTAAAGCCTGTTCATTTTCAAGTAATTATGCTCCTAAGATGTTCTGAAAATTGAAATGGCAGATAAATCAATTACAAAATTAAGAAAAAAAATACTATTTTCTATTTCATGTGTTTGCTGGTTTTAAAAAGTAGTTTTGGACAAGAGTTTAGGGAATCTAAGCATGGTGAAATTCCAGATAATTAAAATTTTGGGTTTTATTAGTTCATAATCACTGGAATAAAAAATATAAACAAAGATTAGTAGAAATGAATAAATATGGCATAAATGTTCCAATTAAGTCCCAATGTAACTGCAAGAAGCACAAATTATAATGATATTCATATGCTTAAAATAGCAGCTGGAGTAAGGGTTAACAATAAAACTTCAGAGTTTCTAGGAGAGCATTCCAGGGTAGGTCCATTTGCCCAGCAACAAAACAAAACAAACAAAAACACCACCACCTGGAGAAAAAAAATTTTGAAGGCCTTTTCAGCTGGAGAGAGCAAGAAGTGATTGTTTCTATGACTGGAGTGATGAAAGTCAGCCTACAAGGTCAGCTTCCTGTGTGGTGTCAGAGGACACACTTACAGAAACAGCTGGGAGTACATCAGGGAATCTGAAGGTCAACATGGCAGCTGCTGAATGATGGAAATCAATGTCATAGGGTTCCAACGAGCCTTCAGGCTCACAAAACCCTGAGTATCCCAAAGAGATACTTGTATCCTTTTCACAACAGAGCCATAGTTGTCAAGGAAAATATTAACATTCACCTGGATTAATTCCTTCAGTCATTCAACCATGGTAAAATAAGATAAAAATAATCATTTATTTTTAAATGTCTTTGTAGCTTATAGCCTCCTGAAAGAAGCAGTCAGTAAGACCAATTCTCTCTCACACATTTTGGAAAGGAGAAAACCTTACCCTCCCATCGAAACCCCTGCTGCCAGGAAAGGAGCGGAAGGGTACAGACTGTGCACGTGGTGAATAACTGTCTCCAGGTCTTCAGTGTTAGCACAACAGTAAGTCCTTGGTGTCTGTAAGAAGAGACAAGTAAAGCACTAAATTTAAAATTATGAGGTTCATGATTTGTATAATACAGAAATGAAAAAAGAGCAAAAAGACATAGATATGAGAAAATAACCTTTGCTTGAACATACTATGAGTAATAATGATCTATCATATTTATATCTTGCAGTATATGCCATTTAAAGTCAACACTAACCAAGTTGGCACTAACCAAAAGACTTTGGTCATGCAAGGAAGGCTTGACAGAAGTAGGGCAAGACCAACACAAACACCTTAAATTAAATAGAATACACAGTACCGTATTCAAATGTGTCTCCAACTTAACAAGAACAGAGTCAATTTAGGAAAAAAGGTGAAGAATTATATTTTTTTTTGAAAAAAAAATTATGCCTGACAAAACCGAACTAATTCTTTATTTAAAAGAATAAGCAAGCAAGCAAGCAAAGGAGACTTTACAAGAATGCCACAAAAATTTTAAATTGCGGCTGGTTTCTAACTGGGGAACTGTTTTCTTTATCCTGAGTGCTGTCCACCAGTGGGGGGGTGTGTGGTTTTCTGGCACTGCCTTCACTCTAGATAAGGCAATTTCCAGTTGCATTTACTAATTACATACGTTCTTTTACAATAATATATCCATACGGCCCCAGGTGCACTACAGAGCAACAGACACTTAATATGTTAAAATATGTAAAGCTGATTACGCCTCAATACATAATGCATTAAAACAAATGGTTTTCATGTGAACTTCATCAATAAGGGCTTTGTTCCTAGCAGGAAAGCTTCACAAATGCTTTGTTTGAGCTGTGGGAGGAGAGGGCAATCCTCTCTGTAGAATAAATGTGAGAGTGTGTACATAAATATGTGTGAGTGTGTATATGTGAGATAAAATAACCAGAAACTGAATAATACGGAGAGGAATCTGGTTAACACTGCTCTAATACAAACAGTGACCTGGACCATCTTGACTTTACTGTTCCAACATACAATGATCGCAATAAAGGTTATGTTCACCCACCATGCAATCGCTAATGAGAAGCCTGAGACGACCACAATTTTTAATGATCCTTCCAATTAAACTCAAGCCTAAAACACTACCCATTGCCTACTGTCATCTTCTTGAGGTCTGCAAATATGAAACTCTCCAAAGACAAATGTTAACCTGATAGGATTTACAGCGGCTAAGTTATTAAATAATTAAGTTTGTGTCTACAAAACCCTGAGGAAGATCCCATTATTATATCTATTTTATATAGGAAACTGAATTTAGAGAAGTTAAAAGACTCTTGGCACATCTTACCAACTAATATGAGACTAAGCTGAGATAATTTAAAAAAATCCTTTGTGATTAAAGGCATTTGAGGGGCACAAATTCAATGTAAAGTCTAAATGGAATAATATCTACTACCATGCTCATTTGTAGTGACTGCACAATTTGTCACAGGAATTCAGGTGAAGAAATCCTTACATGGTGTTTTTATTACATGTGAGTCTATTCACACTGCATAGCTTTAACATTTCTGAAGTATTTGTGACAGTCACCGACACGTACTCTTGTCACGCAGGCTTGACGTCAATGCATTCACACATATGGAAACACATGATGATACACACAGAGGTCAGGGAATGAGAAAAATGGCGGAAAATTATTAAGATCAGAGAATCTTAGTGCCAGAAAGGACCCGGTTCCTTATTTACACAAGAGGAAATCGAGGCTCAGCAAGGTTGAGTAATTTGCCAAAGGTCACCAAGTAGCAGAGCCTGGATCTCATGTTTGTAATAAGTAAATGACTTCTTGTAAAGCACCAGGATACCATGAGGGATTTAGTTAGTAAATCAGCATCTGGTACCCTCAGATATAGGAACTGATTTTTCTGTAAATGCTTTTTTTCCAGATGGATTCCATTAAGATCAAAACTGATAATACTGGCATGGATCAAAGTTGCCACAACTCTGAAATTCAGCAAATCAAGAACCTTCTGGCAGGATCCTGCCAGCTGCTCCCTTGGCATCCGTGATGGCGCTATCCCATTCTCCTCCTGCTGATGGCGCTATCCCATTCTCCTCCATTTCCTGCCTGGTTCCTGTCACTCCCCCCACAAACCCAATGTGAATACTCATTCCCAAAAATTTGTCTTAGGCATGCATCTGCTTCTCTGGTCAATACTTGATTCCTGAAGGTCTTACCTACCTTCCTGGCTTCATCAAACCACCTCTAGGCAACGACCAAACCAACTCTCCACCGTGTCACCTGATCTTGAGCTCCAGATCCAAATTTCCAAGTTCTAGCAGGCACGTTCATTGTCGTGTTCTGTCACTACTTCGAATTTAAAATGCCCCAAAGTAAACTCTTCTCTTTATGAACACTACAATGCTTGTCCTAACTTCCCATTTTTTAAAAAATAAATGACACCTTTATTTTCCTCGTTAAAACTATAGGTGACATTGCCTTCTCCCTCTCCCTTAATCTCACAGCCAATAAACTACCAAGTCCCGTAGCTTCTTCCTCCTCAGTGTCTTTTGCAGGAAACACCAGAAACCCCTTCATTCCACTCTAGTAAAGGCCTGGTATGTTAGATTCTCTTAGAAGAGCCCCTGAGACAGACAGGATGTGAGTGCAAGCGGTTCATTTGGAAGGTGATACCAGGAAGCACCAGTAGGGGAATGGTGAACTGAGTCAGGGAGGGTAGGAAGTCAGTAAAGACTATGGGACCAAGTAGTTTGTGGCTATGGGCAACGGGGGACCCAGTCCTCTTGAGGCACTTTGGGACACTATGTGAATATGGTTCAAAATTATCCCAAATGAGTGGCAAGGCAACTGGGCTCCACCAGTTCCCTTCAGCCATTGGTTGAAGACTGCTCCTGGAGGACGGTCACTCGTTGGCACTCCTGGTTGGCCCTGAGCACAGGTCCAGCAGGCTCCAGTGGCTAGAGAGGTCCCAGTTCAGGACATGTGAGCGTTTGCAGGTCAAAGCCATCATGTAAGGCATGCATGGAAATTGTAAGTGCCACAGAGGTAAGGATGTGACAAGGGTATGGCACCAACAGTCTCTGCTACCAGGCCTTTTCACCTCTTACTTGGGCTGCTGCAATAACCACTGAACTAGTTAACGTCCAGCCTTTGCTCATAACCACCCCTAATCATATCTCCCACTCGCTGGCAATTAATCTTCCTAAAGAACATTTCTAGCTCTAATCATGACAGTATCTTTGTTTAAAATCTTCATCAGCTTTTCACTGCTGGCTGAACTAAGGACACATTCTTCTGCCAAGTGTTCAAAGCCCTCCACAATATGTCAGGTAACCTTTCCAGCTCCGGATTTTACCAATTTTCCATAAGTACAGAGTGTGGTCAATGACACACCACTATTGTCTTGTGTGCTGGCCTCATAATATCCTTCTTCTGTGTAGACACTTCATCTGCCAAGTGTCCTTTACCATTGACTCTGCCTGTTGAAATCATGCCTTGTAATAAATATCAGGTAAAAGGCCAAGATGTGGCCTCTGGTCTCCATGACATCACAGCCTTTCCCAATTCTACCCCCAACTGTCCCAGACATTCTGTTCCTGGCCCACGTTATCTATTACCTGTCTACTACTATCTTACCTCTCTCTCTCTGATAGTCAATAAATACTTGTTGAATGGAACTGAAATATACAGGACTGAAAAATGAGAAGGTCTGATTAATAACTTCTGATATGCAAAACTATGTGGTTATATCACGTGACCTCTCGCTACTTGATGGTTCCAAGAGGAAACATCATATGCCTTCTTTCTTTACAGGACTTGAGACTTACTAAAGAAGGGATTCATCAAGGATACACAGCAAAGACACTAATGGGGGCCATACATTGAATTCATAGGCCTGGCAGAAATTTTCTTCAGGTCTAAAAATATAACTAGCAGCTTTTTAGGCAAAACATTAGTTAATTCTCAGTTGCTAGGGCTACTAATGCAACCAGCAACTAATCCTATTGCAGTAATTCCTGTCTTTTTCCATGCTTCCAGAACAGAGGTAGAGTAAGCCATATCTAATGAGAAAAGGGATTAAGAGAGGCCTTGCAGCATTCAGCTGGGTGGTAAAAACTCCTTTTTACAGTGAGATGAGGATGGGAAAGTTATTCTGGAAAGATGAAGAAAATCTAAAAGATAGATAACCTTCCGGCAGATGTTTGGGCATAAATATTTTATAAGTTAGAATAATTTCAAAATAATTACAAACCAAGATTGTTCAAATTATTCACCTGCAGCTATGATCTGAGAGAAACAATAGTAATTTGTTTAATGGCTTTTAGAGGTTCATTTAAAAAAAATCACTGAAGAGAATAATGAATTAAAATTAATTCTTAATTATTCACACATAATAGATAGGAAAAGAGTAAAGCATATATTTTATATTCATCTCTGAACTAGATATAATCTATCCTTCTTAATTCACTTCCAAAAAAGTAGACAAACTGAGTTCTCCCTAACCTGAAAGAGAATTTTCCTGTCCTGGTTTAGAGGTCATTTGTTTTAAAATGCAAATTTTCATTTAAAAAGTGGTTTGTTTTTTTTTTTTGTCCGGTCTAGAAACAAATTAAAATTCACCCTGTTTATCAGGTAGCCTGACTCCCCGGCTATTCTGGAAGGAGATGAATTTGCTAATCTGCAGCAGAAGCCATAGCCCAGGACCCTTCTCTCAGTGCGGGGGTGCCTCACATTCAATACCGAGCTGGGTCAGTGAGGATTTTAGTTTTCCATCCAGCAAAATGAAAACTGAAGAAGACACTTACATGTCTTTTGAAACAATCATCTCAATTTCGGCTGGCCGGTGAACTGACAAGTGTAGGTAGTGTGATACACGAGGGGCCAGTCTTCCGCTACCACGACAAGGGTCTCTGGCTCAGTGAGTGGAGTTTGACAGTCATTTTTGCTACAAGTAAAATAATAATAATAATTTCAATTTCACTTTTATTTTATTGTAATGTCTGATAATCATCGGGAGCTTAGAATATTTCATTTTACGGCCTTCCTCTCCCAAGTATTTAAAGGTCTGTACTGAAATACTGGATAAGATGCTGCTCAAAGGAACCGTGATTCTTGTGTGCACGTAGGCCCCCAGAGGAAGTCGTCCTTTCGTGAGTATCAGTCATGCTTCCTCACTGATCTCTTCAGCATGTTTTTGTTGTTGCTGCTGTCTTGTTTTCATTCCACTCACCCCCGGTCCAGTACCCAGTGATCTGCCCCACTCGTTAGGAAAATTGATCTTATTTTTAGAAGACGAGTTTGTTAAATAGGAAGTCAGAGAAAACAACACTATGCATACATAAATCAAACTGGCACTTTATGACTAAGCATTTTACCTAGTCATTGATAAGACACGTAAAATGACTAAGTGTCTAAAAGTGCCCGGGACTTTGACCGTTTCTTAAAATAACTAGCCACAAAACAAAGGGCCCCAAGGAATATCCCGGCCACCTCTGAGGCCAAGATGGTCTAGGTGCCACATTCCCACTCATTTCTATATGGCTCACATGCATACGCACTCCAATAAATGTGACACCAATAAATGTCCCCAGTGCTGTTGGTGGCTTAGAGCAGATCGGCCAGGTAGACAGGAGTTAGCCTTGGTCCAGGCACCTAAGAAGCAAGTCTCATGCCCTGCCCTGGTGGGTATGGGGCCAGAGGTGGCTTTCCAGGGCCAGGGTTGGAAGGGAGGCTGCCACCTCACAGCGGTCCTCAGCCCTGCTTGTACTTTAGACTCACTGGGGAATGTTAAGCCAGATCACAGAATCTTGGACTCCACCCCAGACCAAATGAATCAGGATCTCGGGGGTGGGGGGGTAGGGGTGGGGGCCCAGGGATCCGTGTTTTTTAGAGCTTCCCAGAGGATTCTAATGTGTAGCCAGGGCTGAGAACCAACTGCTTGGAGAGTAGAAGAATAGAGAGAAACAGGGGTGAGAGGAGAAGAATAGAGAAATAGGGTGAGAGCTGAGCCAAGAGCGAAGGAGGCTGCAGTGACAAGAATGATAACGATCTAGACTGACTTGGGAAGAGGGCAATCTAGTGCTGTGGGAATTCCTTGCGGCGCACAGGGAGTGCTGCCAAACATTGCATAACTTATAGGATCACCTGGCCCATATTAAACATTCAATAAATGGTAGCGAGCTATTAAGTTATTGTTATTATTCCCAGAAATTCTTTAATTATCTAAACATTCTTTTTCTTTATTTGAAAATTGTTTAACTATAGAGAATTGTACAAACTTTTGTGTACCCACCACTTAAACAAGAGTCGATATTCCTGCACTGGACCTATCAATGTTAGGAAAAAATTCTAAAGGACTCAACACATTCATACCCCTATCTGGCTGAGATCAGCCTTCCTGGGTTGTTCTGACTGGGGTGGAGGAAGGAAGGAGAGGTAATTTTTGGAGCACTTAGGAAAGAGCAGACTTGGATGGGGCACAATGGTGTTCAGTAGGAAGGTATCGGGTATGGGAAAGACAGTGCCTGAAGGTCTGAGTCTGACCACTGAATTGTGTCCTGATTGGTCCTGCCTTATATGTTTCTCCTCAGACTGTAAGGAATGTCCTTAATCCCTTCTGAACGCCTACTTCTGAAAACAGAACTCAGGAGGGGAAAGAGCACTACATCCCTCCCATCCCATTAGCTTCCAAAGCTAAGGTAGAAATCCTCAGTAGGAAGCAAGAGGAGATTTCTCTAGATCCAAGTCCTTAATGAACCATGCATTACCTGATGATGAGGTAAGAACTCTCTGTTGAAAATCCCTTTTATCTCTAACCCCAGGTTTTCAGCCTGACTTGACTTAAAGCCAGCGCTGGAAGGTAAGGACATTTCAGCAAATAGCCTGAGTTCCTGCCCTGAGGCCACTAATCAGTTTTATGACCTCAGGCCTGTCACCCCACTTTTCCAGAGGCATCCTCATGTAAAAAATGAGCTTTTCAGGATTAGAGGATCTCGGAAGCAAAGTGCCAGGCCGGATGAGATAAGCGCTGGCGTCAGAATGTAAAATAAGCGTGCTGCTTCTCTCACCGAGAGAATATTGCTATGCACCCCCTCCCCCCAAATCAGCTCACTTCCCCAGTGTGCTTGGAGCTGAAGGTGGTTTATGTTCTGCTGCAGTCCCTCGTCGTGTCAGGGGCTGGTATCAGATAATTTGAGAAGTGGAATCGATCCACTTGAGCAGCACCTGCTTTAAAATATAGTCCAAGGGACGCCTGGGTGGCTCAGTCGTTAGCGTCTGCCTTCAGCTCAGGGCGTGATCCCTGCATTCTGGGATCGAGCCCCACATCAGGCTCCTCTGCTGGGAGCCTGCTTCTTCCTCTCCCACTCCCCCTGCTTGTGTTCCCTCTCTCACTGGCTGTCTCTATCTCTGTCAAATAAATAAATAAAACATCTTTAAAAAATAAATAAATAAAATATAGTCCAGCTTCTGCTCCCTCTGTTTGCTCTCCCTTACCTGCTGAACTAGCTTTAACTTGAATGGAAAGTACCTGAAGGAGGCTTTTCTTTTTCATAGCTTCATGGAGCATGATTCACATGCCATAAAATTCACCTATTTAAAATGTACAGTTCATCATGGGGAAGACAGGAAAAAATAAGACGAAACCAGAGAAGGAGACAAACCATGAGTCTCTTAATCATGGGAAACAAACTAAGGGTTGCTGGAGGGGAGGGGGGTGGAGGGATGGGATGGCTGAGTGATGGGCATTAGGACAGCACGTGATGCAATGTGCACCAGGTACACCATATGCAACTGATGAATCACTGACCTCTACCTCTGAAACCAATAATATACTATATGTTAATTAATTGAATTTAAATTTAAAAATGTTTTAAAAATAAATAAAATGCATAATTCATGGGTTTTAGTATATTCAGAGTTGTTCAACCACCACCACAATTTCAGAACATGTTTATCTCCCCAAAAAGAAACTGCCACCATGAACAGTCACCCTCCCTCCCCCGGCCCTAGGCAACCACTCACATACTGTCTTTCTATCTCTAGAGATTTGCCTATTCTTAATATTTTATATACATGGGATCATACAACATGTGATCTTGTGTGACTGGCTTCTTTCACTTAGTGTAATATTCTCAAGGTTCATCCACGTTATAGCATGTATCAGTAGTTCATTCCTTTTTTAAGGCTGAATAATATCCAGTGATATGGATACACCACATTTTCCTTACCCATTTGTCCATCAATGGACATCTGGGTTCTTTCTACCTTTTGATTAAATGTGAATAATGCTGCTATAAATATTGATGGTTAAGTTATTGTATGACCATATATTTTCATTTCTCTTGGTTATATACATAGGAGTGGAATTGCTGGGTCATATGGTAATTCTATGTTTAACTTTTTGAGAATGTGCCAGACTATTTTCCAAAGTGGCTAGGAAGTAATTCTATGTTTAACTTTCTGAAAAAGTGCCAGACTATTTTCCAAGGTGGCTATTTTCTTATTGAGCCTGGAGATACAGAAGTCTGTATGACCCCGTAACTAAAAAGAAAGTGGGGCCTCTATAGAGCTTTCAACAAACTCAGTTTTGCCTTTGTAAATTATCGTTCCTAAACTAAGCTGGAAGTATAATACTTCATAAAGTAATTAATAATACTAGGGAGTTTGTGGATAACTTGGATTCCTGGATTTGTATCCTTGAAAACCCATCTGCAGAGAGCAAGAAAAGGTACCATCTACTCCAAGGGCTCCAGGAACCCTGCAGGAATATCTGAAGGTCAGTCTACTGAGACTAGGACTTTCCATCTCTTATAGCTAACAGCCACAGGGAGGGCAATGTGCAGGCTTCTCATTTCCTAGTGAGCAAGGCTTTTGGCTTTTCCACAATTCTGCAATGTGCAGTTGGAAATGAGGACAATATGGTAGTGGAATACTTCCTTCTTTCTTATTCTCCTCTGCAGGCGTCATAGTAATCCCTATGAATTCTAAGTATAGCACGAACATATTTCAGCAAAACTCTTCTTTTTGCATTTCTTCCACTCCTAGGAGAACTGCTTACACTAAATTCCATTTCACCTTTTCTAGCTCTTTTGGGTTAATTTCAGCTAGAGAATTTGACTTCCTGTTTGATCTTTGCTGATTCATCTTTGTTCTTTCTTATGCCCACAGGAAGGTCTTACTCCGGGTCTGAGCTACATTAAATCCTTTCTGGAATGAGGTGAGGCATAAATAAACATGAGAGTTCCTCAGTCTGAAACAGTAATTGTTCACAGCTCTAAGGGCAGAAAGAAGGATTATCAAGGGAACTAAATATCAAAGATAGCTCTAATAATCAATACTGGCATCTCATTTTTGTGATCTATTAGAGTATAAGAAGTATATATTAAATTATGGTTAATTTACTCCCTTAACAGTCTTTTTTAAAGCAGGTGTTTTAAAGCATATGATTGTAATTACATTTCAGTAATTTTACATCTCAATTCTTTTTTTTTTTTTTTAAAGATTTTATTTATTTATTTGACAGAGAGAGAGACAGCGAGCGAGAGAGGGAACACAAGCAGGGGGAGTGGGAGAGGAAGAAGCAGGCTCATAGCGGAGGAGCCTGATGTGGGGCTCGATCCCATAACGCCGGGATCACGCCCTGAGCCGAAGGCAGACGCTTAACTACTGTACCACCCAGGCGCCCCTCAATGCTTTTTAAAATTAGATTACATTAGTCTTTGTGATACAGATAATTGCTGGAGGTAATAGTTCATCAGGATTCAACCCAGTGCTCCGTATAAGACTCCAGAGACCAAGCTACTCTTACCTTCTCACTTAGAACTCTAAATTCTTTAATATAAAAAAGTTTTATAAAATAAAAATTTTAAAATGTTTATCTATATCCTATCCCTTTGTGAGAACTTGAGGTGTTCTTGGAGATTTTTCAAAAAACCAATTAACACGATGGCTTAAAGTTACTAGGTTGCTACATTCTTTCAAAGTAAATTTCCAATGAACTTCAAATGCTAAGCGTAGAAGGTTTTTCAAGCTTCTTGCTCTTCCTTTTCTCTCCTGCTTCCTACTTGTTGTGTTCTAAGATTCTATCCATAGACCTCCCCCTTTTGCTGTTCAAACCGTCCCTAAGCAATCTCCACCACTTCTGAGCTCCAGGTTTCACTTCTTCACTGACAATCTTTCCTTCTGTAGCTTGTATATCCCTCCTGAGGCCCTACTATATCCAACTGTTTATTACAAATTTCCACCTGGATGATCTCAAAGCACCCAAAACATCCAAAACTGAATTTTTTTTATACCAAAAATCTTGTAAGTTCTCCTAAATTTCCTCTTTCAGCAAATATCAGGGCCTTTTACCAATCAGCCAAGCTAGAAATGTCGACCTAGACTTTCCTCTTTTTGCTTCCTGCAATACAATTAATATTCTTTCTGCCCTGTCAATAACCTTCATTTTTGTTCTCTCTTCTTTCTCCCTCCTACCTCTGTTTTTATTTTATTTATTTTTTTATTTTTTTAAAGATTTTATTTATTTATTCGACAGAGATAGAGACAGCCAGCGAGAGAGGGAACACAAGCAGGGGGAGTGGGAGAGGAAGAAGCAGGCTCATAGCGGAAGAGCCTGATGTGGGGCTCGATCCCATAACGCCGGGATCACGCCCTGAGCCGAAGGCAGATGCTTAACCGCTGTGCCACCCAGGCGCCCCGCTACCTCTGTTTTTAAACTCTGGGTACATCTATGATAACTGCTTTCCAACTGGCCTCCGGGACTCCAGACTCCTTCCCTTCCATCTCTTTTACACACTGCTGCCATGGTTCCTTCTCTAAAACAGGGACATGATCAGATTATTTTATGTGCCAATTATACCTCTATAAAGCTGGAAAAAAAAAGTTAAATGTCAATGCTTCAACAGTAGGCTCCTTGGATTCTCCACATGACTTCAAAATCCCACCCAACCCTCTAGAAGAATCCCTGTCACTTCCTGAATGAGAGGGAGATAACATAATGGTGAAGACCATAAGCACACAGTCAGACTACATGGGTCTGAATCCTGGTTCCGAATATCCTGGCTAGGGCATGTTCTTAACCTATTTGTGCCTCACTTTCTTCAGGCGGTAAAGGGGAGGTGATGATGGCTATGCTTAACTAAATCATTGCGTTGTTACTACTGTTGAACATTAAGTACAAAAAGACATAATTGATATATTCTAAACATTCAATAAAATCATCCTCATCATCATCCCTCTACCAGTAAGTACATACTCTTACATATCTCACTCTTTATGCTGAGAAAGCCTCTCTATTCCCTCTCTTGGCTCCATACCACAGCCTTCAAGATCCAACTGAAATTTACCTCCACTACGATGTTCTCCCACCTCCCCCAAGCAGTTAGTTATGCCTTCTCTTTATGCTCGACAATATTTATACATCCTCTTACAATTACATTTTGCACTGTATTGCATATGTTTTCAAGTTATCTGAACTCTGTCCTGCAACTTAAGTAAAAGCTCCTAAGGGCTAAAGTTGCATCTAATATCATGTACACTCTTCACCATATTGCCTTGTCTAGTGTCTAATTTAATAGGCATACAAAACACTTTTTCTGAATGAACAGATCTTTGTCCCTCACTCTATGAGACCTAATGGACTTTACTTTGTAGCACATTATTTTCTTGAGTGCCTCAGACCATGTCTTCCCCATTTTTGTAACCTGGAAGCACCTAGAAGAACACATAGCAGACAAGAGCTGTTCAAAAATGATTTCGTGGGTCCAGGGCCACAGTGGCAAATTCAAATCTTTTCCTTTAAGAGTACCTGCCATTTGTCTACAAGATTTCTAAAGGGCTGGACTAAATAAGGAAATGTGAACCTTCACATCAAACTATTTATTGTGAAGTGCTTGAGAAAGAACGTAAACATTTCATAACTTTAGTTTTTGAAATCATGTTGATCTTGATTCCCTCCAGGACCCAAGTCCCCGTAATGCAAAGTGCGAGAGCCCTTTTCCCCCCAAGCTCTCATAAAGTACTGACATTAGTGACATTTTTATTTCCAGCATGACTTGTTTATAGTCTTAATATCTATCATTCTCTATCAATGACTCAAAAAAAAAAAGTTCCTTTCAATTCTGGTAGAATTGTTTTTGACCTGTTGGAGTGGTAAGGGATTAACAGCTGAAAATATTCAAAAAAATTTCAGTGAATAGGAGTTCTCACTCCAACTCACAGGTTTAACATCAGATAGAATGATGATTTTCTAAGAGGTGGGAGAACCTCTAGCAAAAACTTAAGGTGTTAGAGGGGAAAAAAGCTGAGTAAATAAAAAGATTTAAATAAAATTTCCTCTATGTAAACTTTGGCTGGCAAATAGCCATATAACATACAGTCAATCTATTTCATGACAAAAGTAAATTTCTTAAGTGGAAAAAAAAGTATCACCATACTGTTTGCTCTGTTTTGTACCAGTTAATTTTTAAAGAAAATGTGTTTTGCATTAAATATAGATTAATATCTATTGATGTTAAAATACAGTAAGTAAAAAACTTATAGATCTTCAGCTTCTATAAAAATAGAAATACGTTATGTATATTTTACTTATGATGTACAATCTAGATACACATAGGCTAAGGGGATTCCCCTGGTCGTATAATTGCGAGTCTAATAAATTTCCTTTTCTTGTTGCTTAACTGTATTTTTCCACAGTGAATTTGTATTGTACACACAGTTAGTTTAAATAAAGAAGAATGTGCTTTTCATTATAAAACTAGAAATCATTCTTTTAAAAATTAAGCTGTTGTCATTAATTTAAATTTACTTACCAAGAGATTCTCCCCTGCCACTCCTCTGTTGTTAAAAACCACACATCTAAAAACCAGGAAAGCAATGTTTGTTATTTTTACACATGATTCTTGCTCACAATATAATACATATTAAAATCATCTTAGTGGCACTGTTCTAGGGTATTAAGAGATTTGAAAAAATCTGTTCCACAGACATGAGAATGTTTGACAATTTCATCTAAATGCATTAAAATATATTTCCACTTCTCTAACTTTGATATGTGAGTTCAAATCAGAAGACTGTATATTGAAGTGATGTTAAATTTTCCTACGAAAAGCAGAATTTTTACAACTTCTTCCTATGCATATGCGTAGGTCTCCAATAAATGTTATTAAAACAATTCTACAAGTCAAATCTATTTATTTATTTATGTATTTATGTATTTAAATAATCTCTACATCCAACATGGGGCTTGAACTCAGGACCCCAAGCTCAAGAGTCACATGCTCCCCACACTGAGCCAGCCAGATGCCCCAGTACAAGCCAAATTGAAATGCTTTTGGCTAAAAAAAAAAAAAAGTCCCCTATCTATTCTATTTGTAACATTAATAAGTATCTATTCCTATTCTAAGAAATAGCTATTACTCACTCAAGACTTGACAAACAGAGAGACTGGAATTTTACCTGAGAGGAAAACATTATAGCAGGTACAGCTGCAAGGAACCTGGCATCTGAGCTGGGAGGAAGGGCCACCACCAGGCTACTGCTTGGTGTTCAGTTGACCTCAGGGAGGAAAGACAAACTGTGTTTCCTATACTCTTGTTTGCCTCTCCTGGATCAATGGTCATGTGCAAAGGGCTTAGAGCAGTGTTAGCTCGTGGTAAGTATACAGGAAAGTTAGCTATTAGTAGCAATGGTAATTGTAGTGACGTGGTAGCTTTAAGAAGTCATCCTGCATTTAAATTATTTCTCATTTAACTTTCAGTCAACTAGAACCTCAGATATGTATTTTTTGCCATCCTCAAACCAAATCCTGACTCGTGTGTACAGGATTCTCTTTGAATGAATCTATGTTCATGTTGATTAAAATTAATTTTGTTTTTGTCTGTATACTTATCCAATCAATCAAGGCCACTTAAGGTTCTAATTCCCTTCTTCCAGGGTGTTGCTGATCATTGTATGGGTTCTGACTGCCTTACAGAACATACACAACTAGCTCTTATAGTGGGGGGAGGGGTTAAATTTCCATGTAGTATTCAGGATATGTTTCCGCAAAGGAATTCTTTCTTTCATCTGAAAGTTCATACAAAGAATTTTATTAGGCGCAACTCAAAAAAAAGGAAATGTTTAAAATACCAGAAATCAGGGGTGTCTTGAGTGGCTCAGTCGGTTGAGCATTTGTCTTCAGTTCAGGTCATGATCCCAGGGTCCTGGAATCCAGTCCTATGGCCGGCTCCCTGCTCAGAAGGAGTCTGCTTCTCCCTTCCTTCTGCCTCTTCTCCCACTGGTGCTTACTCTCTCTCTCATGCTCATTCTCCCTCTCTCTTTCAAATAATAAATAAAATCTTTAAAAATTTAAAAAATGCACCAGAAATCTGATTTGAGAAAAGCTAGAAATATTACATTTTATTGACTAGTCAAAGAAATATCTTAAATATACTCTGAAAACATGCAGAAAAGTTGGGAGTAGGATCAGTCCTTAGTCTTTTCTTGCTAAAAAGAATGGCAAGACAGGGGCATCTGGCTGGCTTAGTTGGTAGAGTGTGCAAATCTTGATCTTGGGTTTGTGACTTTGAGCCCCGCATTGGGTGTAGAGATTACTTAAAAATAAAATCCTTAAAAAAAAGAAAAAGAATGGCAAGACACACTCAACATAAAATTTAAGTAAGCCACATGCAGTTACTTGCATAAGCACCTATGTTACACAAGAACTGGGGCTAAACTTAATTGTGACCTTGAACCTTGAAGCTCCTAATCATCCAGCCAAGAGCCATCTTTAGAGAGCAAACACGACATAAGGATAAAAATGGCTTCCGAGGCAAGATGTCATCATGTGACCTCCACTGCGAGAAGGGAACAGAACTAGTGAGGGCACAGAAAATGATGATCTGCAAACTCATGAAAAAGCAGCCTGTACATCTGGGATTTTCTCCCCAACTCAGACTGGGATATTTGTACTTCCCTTCAGGCAACTTTGCAAAGTAGATCACAGCTCTGGTGTCTCTCGCTAGAGGAGGAAATGTACTGACCTCTTCACAGGCTTTTGTTCCTAACAATGTTCAGTCAGTAGCAGTCATCACTGTATATACTTCTAGCCTTGGAAATTGGGCAGAGAGATAAGAAAGAATGAAGAAGAAAAGCAGCTACAGAGGAAGACAGAATGAATTCTACCATTCTGTCTCTCTCTCCCACTCCAGTTGGTGACAAGTAACCAGCTTTTTCTTTCCTCTAACCCCTTTTCTGCCCTGGCAGTCATCAGGAAACACTACATATAAAGCTAAAAGAGCTGGCTGTACAACTACTATTACTAAGACATTTGATAAGCCTCTGTTAACTTTGTAACATCTCTTTCCAAATAATTTTTATAATTTCTCCCAATTTTTTTTTGATCTGTGATTTCAATTATCTTAAGCCTTATCACATACTTTACAAATTTGTGCTGTTGATGTATCTTCTCTATTTTAACCCTTCTAATGAGTCAGCAAAAGCACCATTACCAATCATACATATATGTTAATTTCACAGTTATATTTCTGAATAGCTGTTTAGGAGACAATCCCGAATTTTAACTTAGTCTGATTTAGTAAAGAATTCACAAGCCATGTCTGCCGCTATATGGTCACACTGAATCTTAAAAGCATCTGACCTCACAGATCATCTATAAAATGTGAGAAGTGTTAAATATTCTTTATTCAATATTATACATAAACCACACTAAAATGCCTTTCATTAGGCAAAAGGCAACATTTTAAATGCAGTGAATTTTCATTAAATTGGCATAGTTAAGACCAAAGATAAAGTAGACATTGCCAGCGTATCTTCAGCCCTTGCCTTTAACAGGCAAATGAACACAACGTGAAACATAGCTGTCTCGTTGTTCTATAAGACAGTGAAGGGATTTCCTTAGTATTTAAATACATTAATATAACCAGTTATATAAATCTAAATATAAAACCAATCTCCTGTAAGTTCAGAGATGGCATTTACGATCTCTGTGAAAAGCTGCACACTACTAATCAACTCCAATCATATTTTTAGAAGGGAAAAACAGTGACAGCACTTGCAGAATCAGAATTACTATCAAAGTTTGAAAAGCTGATCGTATCTTATTTCAGTCAGGACTGTCCAAAAGAAATATTCTATCAGCCATTCATGATCTGGATTCTGGTGTATGAGATCAATTATATGGTACACATAAAAAAGTCATGAGATATTTTTGTTTTGTAATAAATAAGGCAATGGCCAACTATTACTCCTTAGTAGCTTTTTTGAGATAAGCTATCAAGTCTGCTCTTTTCCTTGTCTTCTTAATGCCAGTGAAGATCATTTTTGTTTCAGGGATGTACTTCTTAGGATTCTCCAAATACTCCATCAGTGTCTCCTCTCCCCAGATGATACCTTTGTTCTTATTGGCATCTGTGTAAGAAAATCTAGGGGCTTGACCTGTCTTTTGCCCAAATAAACCATGGAGATTTGGCCCCATCTTATGCTTGCCTCCCTTTTCCATGGTATGACACTGGACACATTTCTGAACAAAATTCTTGTCCTTCTCAATATCACCCATTTTTATTTTATTTTTTTAAAGAATATTTGAGAGAGAGAGAGAGAACATGAGTAGGGGGTGGGACAGAGGGAGAGGGAGAGAGGGAAAGAATCCCAAGCAGACTCCCTGTTGAGCAGAGTCNGAGCCTGATGTGGGGCTCGATCCCATAACGCCGGGATCACGCCCTGAGCTGAAGGCAGACGCTTAACCGCTGTGCCACCCAGGCGCCCCAATATCACCCATTTTTATTTTATTTTTTTAAAGACTATTTGAGAGAGAGAGAGAGAACATGAGTAGGGGGTGGGACAGAGGGAGAGGGAGAGAGGGAAAGAATCCCAAGCAGACTCCCTGTTGAGCAGAGTCCAATGTGGGGCTTGATCTCATGACCCTGAGATCATGGCCTGAGCCGAAATCATGAGTTGAACACTTCATCAACTGAGCCACCAGGCGTCCCTACATCATCCATTTTTAAATCACTCTTTCGTCATGTGCAAAACGAAGGTGTCGACTCACAAGCTGTACATCCCACTCTCTAAGCTCTCCTAAACAATTTTAAAAGTTAGAAAATATGAGGAAAATTGTCCTGCAAAACTTATTTTTCCTATATATTCTAGCTATTTAAATGTTCTTCTCAACACAGGGAAATATAAATAAAGAAGTACCAAATAAATAATAAATCTGGTATTAAGAACTCTCTGTGACAACAGAACATGTTAACCAGGAAAGCAGGTAAGTCTTTTTAAAGGAAGGTTAAATAAAGGTCATAGAGCTACTGTAGCACAGGATTTCTCAACCTTTAGTGCTGTGGACATTTTGGATCAAATAATAGGAGTGGCTGTCTATAGCCTCCTTGATTGAAAACCTCTGTTATAGTGAGATGGACCAGAAAGCCTTGAATCTGCTCAAGCCCAGTGATCTGCCAGAATAAAGGGATTTTATCAGGTGACCTTAAATATTTTCTAGTTCTAAGATTCTACAAGTCTTTGAATCTAAGAACAGAAATCATAATCAGAGGGTGGAGTAAGAGGAACATTCATACATATGCTGATTTCAGATAATAATAATAATAACAACAGATAACCTTGATCATTGTTTGCTATGTGCCAGTTCACGTTCTAGGCACTTTACATAAATATTAATATTGGAATAACTCATTCATTCAAAAATTTATTAAGCAGACTATTTACTGAACTGAAGATTGAGTTAGAGCTTGCAGGAGGAAAATGAAATATAAATATAAGGTTCTTGGCCTCAAAGAGAGTATAACCTAGTTAGGTTGAAAAGAAATGCATTATGCTTTTGCTTGAGTGACTACAATAAATGTGGCAGTGTACAATTCAATGTCCAATGAATGGTGTAGGTTGGGGAAAATTGATTAGGAAAGAATTCATGGAAAAAACCAGATAGGTATTATGCTGAGGCTTGGAAAATGGTAAAGATTTCAGAAGAAGGAAAGTGTGGGTTATAATATGGGTTAGAGGGAGCAATGTAAGCAAAGATGTAAAGTAGGAATGTATAACATTTTCTAAGGGATGAGATAATAGGTCATCTTGGCAGAAACATGGCTCCATAGAGTATAATGATAGAAAATAAGGATGGGAAAAAAAATAGGTTAAGACCAAAATAGGCATAGGGTTCTGAATGCCAGGTTAAGAAAAGATGACAAGGAGGTTATACTTCCAGAAATGTCAGAGTAGGTCCTATTAGGCCAATCCTCCCAAAGAATAGTATCTATAAAGTCTTGATAAATTTTAAAGGCAATGGAGAATGACCAGGGCAGAAACTAAATGAGAGTTGACACTTGGAAGAAAAAAAAATGACATTGGGTGAGCTTCTCCTCTTTTTATAGCTTTTTGCCTGAGGGGAGGCACCAGTTGGTATTATTCAATGATGGATAAACGTCAAATAGAAATGCTATTTCATGGGCTTGAGAAACCAGAAAACAGAGTTTGGTACAACTATAGCAGCTAGAAAACAAAGGAAATTTTTGGAAAAGAGAGAGACACAGAGGGAGAGTCCTAAATTCTGGGTAAAAACTGAGCCCACAGCTCTGGCTAAGCTTTCATCTATATAGATGTGAGGCTCCAAGCAGTCAAACTAAGGATAAAAAACCGAAGAGATTTCAGTTGCTGTCTGCCACAGAGGAGACAGAGTTTGAAGCTTGAGTTAAGGCAAATTACCTGTCTGATAAGAGAAACAAACAAAAATCAGTTCTCTTTGGAAAAATATAACAGAATCTAGAGTCTCTACAATGGATCATGCAAAATGTCTAGAATACAATCCAAAATTACTAGATCATGAAGAAACAGGAATACATGCCAATACTCAAAAGATAAGATAGTCAATGTAACTGACCCTGAGATGTCCACATGTTAGAATCAGTAGATGAGGATTTAAAGCAGCCATTATAACTATGCTAAAGGACATAAAGGAAAATAAGCTTGTAATGAATTTAAAAAAATAGAAAATCTCAGCAGAGGAATAAAACCTATTAAAAATGGAAATTCTAGGTCAGAAAATTACAATATATGAATAAAAAATTCACTTGACTTGCAAATTATAGTTCCAATATAAAGATGAAAGAGAAAAAAAGACTGAAAAAATGAATAGAACCTCAGTGTTTCGTGGTATATTATCAAAAGATCTAACACATATGTACATAATTGCAGTCCCAGAGGAGAAGAAAGAACGGAGCAGAAAAATATTTGAATAAATAATAGCAAAATTTTTTTCCAAAGTTGATAAAAAGACAAAAACTCAGAGTCTCAAAAAGAGAAAGAGAAGTGGTAGGGGAATAAAGGAACAACAACAACAACAACAAAAACAGAAAGCAAACACTAAAATTGTAAACCTATATCCACCAAATCAATAGTTACATTAAATGTAAATGGACTAAAAAACCCAATTAAAATAAAGAAATTGTCAGACTGGATAAAAAAGCAAGACCCCACTATATGCTATCTATAAGCAATATACTTTAAATATAAAGACACATATACTTTGAAAGTTCAAGTACAAACAAAATCATGTAAACAGTGAGTATAAGAGGCTAGAGTGGCTACAGTAATATCAGATAGACATCACAACCAGAGATAAAGAAAGACATTTCATAATGGCAAAAGAGTTAAATCATAGGAACATTAAAAATCGCATATATATGACTAATAACGGAGCTTCCAAATACATGAAGCACATATTGGCAGAATTAATGGAGAAATAGAAAATCCAAAATCATAGTTTATTTCAACATCCTTCTATCAACAAGACAAAAAAACGTTGATGAAGATATAAATAGTCTGATCAACACTATCAACTATCTTACCCTAATTTACATTTACACAATAAAAAAATGATACTTGAACATTTCCAACCTTACTAATGTCATAAATATATTAAAATAGATTAATTTTAATATAACTCATGTTCCTTTTCTAGAATGTAAAGCATCAGAAATTAAACACAATAATTAACAAGAATATATTATCGACTGTATTACACACCCTACTCCTGATTATCACATAGTAATGGAGAACGGTGAAACTTAATTCATGATTCAAGAACCTCATTCTCTTGGGTTTCAACTCTTTCCCTACAAAATGTATTCCCTGAGTAGGAAACATGACTTGTTTGCCTGTCATGTCTTGAATTTCTCTGATGGAAGAGTCCTATGATGCTACAGGTCTACATTATTCTGACAGACAATAATCATGAGATTTGAGGAGCTAGTTTACTCAAGCCAAGGGTCTGAGACACCAAGCAAAGGAGACTTTTAAAGAATGATCAAAATTTCAAAGAACCTGGGGCGCCTGGGTGGCGTAGTCGTTAAGCGGCTGCCTTCGGCTCAGGGCGTGATCCTGGCGTTCTGGGATCAAGCCCCACAACAGGCTCCTCCACTAAGTGCCTGCTTCTTCCTCTCCCACTCCCCCTACTTGTGTTCCCTCTCTCGCTGGCTGTCTCTATCTCTGTTGAATAAATAAAATCTTAAAAAAAAAAAATTTCAAAGAACCTTAAAAAAAAACCCCACACATTTATCTGTTACAAGGTTGTCAATCTTAACCTCTTCACACGTTAACTGTCTAACTTTGGTGAAATTATGAACACGGTAGTTTTGTTTCTGGTTGGTAAAATGAGGATAATAATATATCTCTTGGAATTAGGTACATATTAAATAAGACAACTTAAGCATAGCACCTGGCATGGGGCCTCGCAAGTGGCAAGTACTATAAAAAGCTAAATTTAATTATAGTAAACCAAAATGGCAATTCTGGTTATCTCTTGCTGATCATAAATTCCGAAGGGCCCTTTGAATTAAAAAAAAAATCAACAAGTTAATAGTTACTGCAATTCATTTTTTTAGGTATAATATTTTAAAACCAGTAGCCACAAGGGGAAAAAAGAGGTAAAGTTATCCCTCATGTGAAGAAGCTAAAAACCTTATACAGCTAGTGCTAAGTTCTCTTTCAAGAACCTCATAACATTTTATTAAAATCTTTTCCCCCCATTAGCTCTCCCATTTTCCCTAACATATGAGTATATGTTGCTTTCTGATGTCCTCGGATTTTACCTTACTCATTTGAATTCTAGCTGGATCTCTTTGCTATTTCTGTAGATTCTGTCAACTAAAGAACCAGTTGAACTAGCTTACGGAAAACACCACTTACTAACAAAAGTGTTCTACATTAATAGTATGAACTAATAGGAATTATTTCAGTGTCACAGATTATTGCAGGCAACTTTCTGAGCCAAACTGGGTTAGAAACGTGTATGTGTTCCAGGAGATAGGAACTTCCTTCCACCTTAGCAAGGCATTACCTTCTCCTGGTACCTCTCATTGCCTGGCCAGGCACGCTGCTGTCTCTGGGCCCTCCTGGGATGGTTTCTTGCCGGGTAGTAGGGCCTAGGCAGTAAGGACCTCCTTTCTATCTGACCAGACCAAAAGAGTGTGACTCTTCCCTACACCAAAGATGTGACTTGCTCCTTTAAGATTCACAGCTAATACTTTTTCAAATGTTCATTGGAGGACAACACTTTTCATATATATACATGTAATCCTTGCAGTCCTATGAGGTCTAGTGATCTTTACAGAGGAGAAAACGGAGGTACAGATCGATTGAATAATTTGTCTGTGGATACACCAAAGTGTGTAACAAAGTTGTGACTTGAATCCAAGCGGACCTGACTCAATAATCCAATTCGCCACCTCACTCTGTGGCCCTGGGCTATCTAAGCTAGTAACATTGTCGTCTCTTTTTCCAAAGATGAATGCTCTGAACACAGAGTACCCTTTGAGTGCATGTCAGCTCTGATTAAAAAAAAAAAAAAAAAAAGCTTTGTCCATGAAACTTTGGTAATTGAGGTATCATTTTATAATGGAACATCTAACAATCAGTTCCCCAGGGAAGGAGACTCATTGTCAGTATCCACCATAACTTTTTTTCAGAAATACCATTAAATAAGCTAGGTCTTCCCCCAGTGCTTTCTAATATGTACCATGTCATCTAGCCAGTCTCACAAATAATTAGTTAACTGAACTCATTCTCAAAACTTTGAAAGCCCAATTGTTTCAACAACAACAAAAAATAGATTAAAAAATACTTTTAGATAAACACATCCTGGTGTTAATTTAAAGTGACTTCTTACCTAAAGATACTGCTTTTAGACTGGGGAGCGGTCAGAACTCACCCTTCTGTTCTGCTGCCTCCCCTTCCTTCCTCCTTCAGGAAAACGGGGTAGGTGACCTCCGAGTGCCCTTTTGATACTGCAGGAAAAGCTATGCACCACCTAAAGCTTCCTATCTACTGGTGATACTTTCCCTTAAATCCAAAATGCACAGGTCCAAACTCCAAACCGGAAAGCAAAGGAACACTAAAAGCTGCTTTTAAATCACCTCCCAGTTCCAGTTTCTCGCCAATATGTAAATGCTGGACAACAGCATCCTTACTACCAATAGGTGAGCTCTGCAGAGAAAGATAGAAGATCTTAATCCTGTCAAACCACTTTTTTTTTTTAAAGATTTTATTTATTTATTTGACAGAGATAGAGACAGCCAGCGAGAGAGGGAACACAGGCAGGGGGAGTGGGAGAGGAAGAAGCAGGCTCACAGCGGAGGAGCCCAATGTGGGGCTCCATTCCATAACGCTGGGACCACGCCCTGAGCCAAAGGCAGATGCCTTACCGCTGTGCCACCCAGGCGCCCCCTGTCAAACCACTTTTAAAAGTCTGTGCTTCTGTACGTGCTTTTTAAAATACGGCAAGAAGGAAATTTCTCAAAGTAAACATCCACAATCTTGAAAAATCCCTCCATTCATTCTTCTGTTCTTTTCTAACCCCTCTTCTGTTTTCCTCCTCCCTCTGTCAATCTTACAAGATGTGTGATCCACTCCTGCTTTTGTCTCCTGAGGTCATCGCAGCCCTCCGGAGTTGGGCTTCCTTCCTCATTGCCCTGCTGAATCTTCTCCAATTTTGCTTTATCTGTCCTCATTCTCCTTGACCTTTTGCTTGCCTCTGGCACTGCTGACCTATCCCTTCCCTCCATAAAATGTCTCACTCAGTGTCTGATATTCCAGAATCCTGGTACTTGCAACACTGACCACTCAGTGCTAAAGACTGCCAGTTATCTCCCAGGATCCGTCCTCCTCTTCTTTCCTTGTTACAGAGTTTCCCAATTTCACTTGAGTACATTGCTGCCGAAAATAAAGTTTTCACTTTCAAGCCTGCCTTGAGGAGCATACCCATGTGATAGAAGCAAAAGTGGTGTGCACAGCTGCTGGAAAGCACCGTTAAAGAAAGATAGTGCATTCTCTGGTCTTTTTTTCACCTTCTTGGATGTTGGAATGCAGATGTGATAGCTGGAGCTACAGCAGCCATAAGTCATGATGCAACACTTCCTGACTCTATAGAGCCCTGGTCTGACTTCTTTTTAAAGTCATTGTTATTTTGAGTTTTCTGTTACTTGTAGCTAGTCCTGGTTCTCTCTAATGCATTTCTTCCCTACTACTGCATATTCTTTGTCACTTCAGCTAGACTGTATGTGCTTTGGGAATATAGGTTCTGATAAAAATACTTAATGACTGACCTAGATTTCAATGGACTTATTATTACATAATTCTGGATGGTTCACTCTTTTTAATACTAGCTGGGGATGGAACAAAATAGTAGATGAAGGCTCTCAATAAAAGAGGTCAAAGTAGAAGATGATTTGGATGTTCTCAGAGTTAGTTTTTCTCCCTTTTTAGTTGTAGTGCTAAAAATTAATTCAGGCAATGGGGAAAAGATTTAAGAAAACAGACAATATTCAGGTACATAAAATAATACCTATTAGGCTGTGTTACCAAATAGAGATTTAAAAAAAAATCTTGAATGAATGGATAAGATTTCTAACTACTTTATCTTTCATATGGGTGTAACTTTTTCTCTAGTTCTCTGATTTTTATGAGGGAAGCTTCTCTCTAAACACACTCCTGGCCTCCTGGGCTTTCTTACTTTACTCATACTCCAGGAGATGGAGGGCTTATCTGACTGATAAAATTTGGAAGCATGACTGGGGCTCTCTGGTTCAGCAATTCTCTTCTCCCCTCAGGGGCAAGTTTATCCAAGGAGTACATACTGCACGCAGCCAATGGAGAAGGACGGGAAGGTAGGCCATGTATTCCCCATTCATTTCAGTTTGACTTCCTGGTAAAGCTTTTGCTCCCGATGATCTTAAATGAACTTCAGCTTAGTTTCTATCCCATCCACCGTAAATGATGAATTGGTGAACCTCACAGAAAAGTCTGTGTCTTTGTCAGTTTTCAGGTACAGGAAAAACAAAATTTTTAACAGCAACAATAGTAAACCTTTATGTTTCACTTAGTCATATGCCAGGAGTTAAATTCTCTCTAATGTCTAAATCATAATTCAGCAGCAAAGCAACAGTTCCCTGGTGACCTGACCTTTCCTACACATTCAGCCTTAACACAAGACAGTAACTGGGGCTTGAAGGCAAATACACTCCCAAGGTTTTGAGGTGTTTGTACTGCCTATGAAACTCTACTGTGTAAGAGACATGATAATACAATCCAAGCATTCCTGTAAGGAAACTAGATGTTTATATCTCCCAAGAGTTAGGTTTGCTTGTACTTGCTCTTTAAATTGTAAAAAGTATTCTATTCTGATCGGGGAATAGAAAGTCTAGGAAGGAAGACATAAACATTTCTAAAGACCCACTTTGTTCAGGTCACTAAACCAAGGACTTTATATATTCTAACTCATTTAAATTGTCTGTAGTGAGAAACTGTAATTGGTAAAGTTGAAAATTAATTGCCAAGGTCACTCAGTAAGTAGAAATTCCAACATTTGAACCCAGGCCCAGCTCCAAATCCCGCACGCATACCCCTATATTACACAGCCTCACAGGACTCAACACAAGTCTCTGCCAAAGTTGCAGAACTTTTGTTTTTTTTTCTTTTTTCACTTCAGTGGTCTTCGGAACTACCTTGCTGTCTGTGGTAGGTTGCAAAAATATTTTGTAGGCCTTCCTATCAAGAGGTGGAGTCTATTGCCCTGCTCTTTGACTCTCGGTTGACCACGTGACTTGCTTGGACTAGAATGTGGCAGAAGCAACATTATGACAGTTCTTAGCTTAAACCTCAAGACACCTTGTAGCTTTTACTTTTGCACTCTTGGAACCCTCTGCCACCCAATGAACAAACTTGGGGTGAGCCTGATGGTGGATGAGGGGCCACATGGAGCTGAGATGAGTCATCCCTGCTGAGGGTCCCCATGCATGGAGTTGTCCTGGCTGCTGACCTCAAATGCATGAACGATCCCAGCCAAGACCAGGAGAACCACCCAGCTTTGCTCAGCCCAAATTCCTGACCCACAGAATTGTGAGCAGAATGGTTGTTGTTTTTAGCTACTAAGTTTTGGGATAGTTTGTTATACAGCAAAAGCTAACTGACACACCCTCTCTTAGATTCAGTGATCCCTTGTAGTTAAAAACAAAAGGGGATAGTCCCAAAGGCCACTGAAAAGTTCATGTATTCTGCTTATTCATGTATTCTGCTACTTTCAAGTCCAGTCTAATTCACTGTTAGTGTTACTGAAACCCAAATAAGGTGGGTCTTCAAAGCAGCTGATTGTGACCCGTCCAGCCTACCCTTCTCACAGGCTCCTTGTGGCAGGGACAACTTCTCAACTCTTTGTATCTCCTCATAGGGTTTAGCACAAAACCTTCCTTATATCATACATTCTCCGTAAAATTTCTGAATCAACAGAAGAGATTTTAACTCTCAGGGGAGCCAGAATCTTCCAAAAGCTTTGAAGCACAATGTAATGATAGCCATGGTCATAAAATGTGGCAACTTTTACAAATGATGGAAAAAAGCCTTGTGTACTGGCAACTCCAGGGCTTATGAAATTTAGTCCTTGAGTTTCAACTACATTGTTTTTAAAAGCACTTTCTAAGTCTTGGGAGACAGCTCAGGCCAAGTATAGAATCAGCAATTTAAATATGCACAAAAGGCTTTATGATCTGTACTTTTTGAGCATGACTAAGTTTTAGCAAAAAATTGGAATCAAGCCTCACATCTAACTGGATGACGCTAACCATGGATAATCATGAATTCCTGCTATTAGTGCAAATTTCACAAGAACAATAATTCTGGAACATCTATGAAAATATCTGAGACACTGTCATTTTGTGGACAAAATAAGTTTTATCTATAAAAGATCAGAGTTAACTTGTTAAAATGGAAATAGTTCTTCTGGCATTTCCCCATTTACACAAAAATGTTTTTATTAATATAAACCCTATATCAATTTTTCACACAGAGTGTTTCAAGTTTAACAAAAGATACAACTCTACTTTAAATGCAACTCAGAGTGTTCCATTATAATAATTACCATCAGCTATAAAAGACAGACACAAAAAAAGCAGTACTTTTCACAATGACTCTGCTGTAAGATTTTAGAGCTGAACCTGAAACTTAAAGTTGCTAAGTCACTTATAAAATATGAAATTGTACCTGGTGACTAAGTTGAATAATGGTTACTAAAGAATACTATGGCATCATCAAATGGACATTAGTTATGTGTATCTGCAAACTCAGGTGGACAGAAGAGGCATGGATCACCTTCGGAAAAACAAGGCTCACTACCAGGGGATTCTGAATATTTTTTACATTTGAGATCTGAGCCAATGAGACAAGATTAGTGGATTCAGGGCTCAAATATGGAATGAGACACGAGGGTCACCATGTACTCTCTCAGGGGTTTGTAATAGCTATTTTCTATAGCACTCCTTTCAGTGGGCCTACTGCTTCTCAGACCTGGGTCCTATGTCAATTCCTAGGTGATACTAATTTCATTCATTCATTCATCCAAAATCTGCTCAGTGTCTACTAGGCTAAGTGCTATTTCCTGTGAGATGATTCAGTTATGCATCTTCCCGGGGGGGAAAAAGAAAGGCAAAGGGGGAAGCAGAGAAAAATAATCATCTAGGGAATTGCTTAATCCATGCAAAAAATAACAAGCATTTCTGAAACAAACATACAGGTCTATTTGTGCTTCATTTAGGACAAATTACGTGAAAAATGGAATAAATCTTATATTGGTACCTGTATCCCAAATCTTCACTAAGATGGATCATATGAAGGATATACGATTCCTTGCTTGTTCCCGTGAGGCCAGGCAACAATAAAATAGTAGGTCTGGTGGTGCCATCCATATAACATCTACTGTTACAATTATCAAACCAGTCCAGTGAAATCTGTCCTCCATCTGCAGTTTTAATAAGTTCACTGAAAGAAATAAAAGACATACTCAGGGGCGCCTGGGTGGCACAGCGGTTAAGCGTCTGCCTTCGGCTCAGGGCGTGATCCTGGCGTTATGGGATCGAGCCCCACATCAGGCTCTTCCTCTATGAGCCTGCTTCTTCCTCTCCCACTCCCCCTGCTTGTGTTCCCTCTCTCGCTGGCTGTCTCTATCTCTGTTGAATAAAGAAATTAAAAAATCTTTTTTNAAGAAATTAAAAAATCTTTAAAAAAAAAAAAAGACATACTCAATAAGTGTTTTAAGTTATGTCTTAATATTAGTGTCTTAATTTTATAAATATATGACATGACTTGGTCATCTGAAAAGAGCTTTTTCTTCAGCATTCACTAATACACACTTATATCACTTTCTTTTATTACAAGAATGATATGAGATTAGTACCATAAAGTATTTCCAGCAGTACCACAAAAAGGCAGCAATATAAAAAGGATCTGCAAAGTACTTCACATATTTATCTTAAGCATTTCCTCATTACTCTAAAATATCCAGCATTTAACCCCTATTTGATTGAGGTCACCCAAATAATTCATCAGGGAATTATGAATAAATAAAGTGCTGATCTGATCACTGCTCTGGCCCTTCAACTCAATAATGCAGTCTCCCCACAGAGTATATTATAAAATTTGCTTCTTAAATATTTTAAAGTACTTCTCACACAGTATCTATGAACTTAAAGAATTTTCCCAAATAGTGCAAGTTCCAGGCAACAAAAGGAACTCAAGAAAGACTAGATGACTCAGGGAAATTAATATTAGGCACCACCTAAATCTTCTGGTTACTGATAAATTCTGGACTATATTTTTAACACCCCAAGGACATTAGCATCAAGAACCCATTTGGTTATTAATATGAAGTCCTTTTACAGGAGTCCATCATGCAAAATCCAAATTAATTGGCATCGTTCTCCACCCCATCCCCACTCCCAGCATCAGTGAATTGGTACATATCATCAAAGGATCTAGGTCCTCAGGGACAGATGCATGCCAAATTGGAAAAGAGTAACCCTCAAACACTTCTCTAGAAATAAACCCGTTACATCAAGGCCCACATGCACGCACACACACAAACACACACGCACAGTGAAAGGCAATACCGAAATATTTTCCTGCAACTGAGTGTGTGTGTTGGGTTGGGGGGGCGCAAAACTTCCATTTTCAATCCCCTTTCTTTTCTATATGCTTACTAAAGGTTACCCAAGGACTGGGAGTATGCAAAAAACCATGCGGTTTTGAAGAACTGATTGCAAATGGAAATATACTTACTTCCTGTACCGCACCGAGGGCTTAGAAGTGATGAAAGGTCTCAGGAGTGTCTGCCCTCGACTCTCCCAGCACCAGACCGTTGGGTAGTACGTTTCTGTCACCACGGGACAGTGGTTCTGGAGGAAGCGGCTGAAGCTCTCACCCCCCGTCACTAACTGGGGCTTCTGTGGGGAAAGCCAGTATTATAGTAAAGGGTCCAGAACAAAGTTTCTGCCAACCATAAACCAGAAATGAGCAGACTCGTCCCTCTCGCGCGCGCTCCCTCCGATTACATCTCCTTCGAAAAGCCTGACACAAATAATTCGCAGTCACAACGGACTTAAAGAGTGACTTACCAAGCCCTTCTAGAGGATGGCAAGAGTTGAGATAAGGGAATCAGAAGTGCTACAGCATTGCCAGGCTAGCGAATGGGGAAAGGGCAGTACCGTTGCACCTAGGTCAGCGGGGTCCTGGCTGCTGCCCAAGGATCCGGGCCGGACCCACAGGCAAGCGGACAAGAGCTGGTCCCCTTTCCCGCCCGCGCTCAAAGGGCGTGCATCAGATGCCCGGGAAAGGGCAACAACTCGGGAGCAACAGCATTCTCGCTTCCAGGACGGCCCTAGGCAACCGCGCCTGCGGCGTTAGTTCCAGCTTGGCCGGCTGCCGTGGCTCTCAGCAAAGCCCCCCGCGGCCCTGCGCCCCCGCGCCCGCGCTAACCCCTGGCTCACCTTGGCAATGCTGCTCAGGTAATAGCAGGCGTAAGCGACGCTGAAGCCCAGGATCAGGGATAAGCCCACTCCCGAGCGGAAGAACCCAACCCGGACTTGGTGCTCCAGATAGAGGGAGAGCTCCCTGGAGAGCATCCGTAGGTCCATCGCTAAGCGCTGCATTGGCCCTGCGGTGGGAAGCCGGTCAGCCGGCGAGCCACCGAAAGCAGCTGCTGCAGCGCGGAGGTCCCTCGACCAGAGCGTCTCTAGCCCGGCGGAGCGCAGCTTCCGCCAGCGGGCGCGGCCGAGCGGCCCGGGGAGGCGTAGCACCGCTGCTGGACGCCGCCGGCTCCGCCCCAGCTTCCGTGGAGCCGCCCCCACCGTCAGCCACTCAGGAACCTTCCAGAGGCGCGGTTCCAAGCGCGGCCACCGTGGAGGCGGACTGGATCTCCCGGTCTGGTCTCAGTCAGCCTGGGTGACCCCTAAAGGTGGACGGAGATCGAGGGCCGACTTTGGAGAAGGAAATGGGCCCTGGCGGTGCGGGCATTCCGGTCCGTGGCCGGGCACCTGCTCCAGTGACCTTGAACGATTCCGCACGGCGGTGGGTTTCGTTAAATACTGTAAACTAGCGGTTTAAGGTGCCCCGGAAAAAAATTGGGGGAGTTAATGCCAAACATATGTTAGAAGAATGCACTGCGTAGGAGGAAAAAAAATCCTACATCCCTCAGAAAGTTGTGTTTCTCCTGAACTCCATCAAAAGAGAAAAAATACTCTATAAAACATTCAATAATAAGGCTCTTCATACTTTAAATCTCTCTGAATCCTTTTAGTTCCTTAAGTATGCCTTAAGTGAGAAGTGGTTACCAAAAATTAATAAGGAGATCAAGAAAAGGAACTGGGATTAAAAAAAATTTTAAAGTCTATTTGTGGTTCGTTAGTGCTTTGAACTTCTAGACTTACTGAAATTCACAGTTACTTAACGTAGGGACCAGAAACCATTTATGAAGTAGGTTTTCCTAGGCTTATTTATGGCAACACGACTAAACCAGAAGATAGAGGCATCTAAAAGGGCTAGAAGATTTAGCAGTCTATTATTATGAACTCCTCCCACCTGGAGGTACCAAGAGTAGCAAGCCTTAAATAGGCAGAAAGTAAAAGGCAAGGACTGTAGAGACTCTGAAAAATTTCACAGGATTGTAAATTAATCATAGAAATTAGTGATAGAGAAATGGGATGGACCAGAAGTGAGCAATTTATTTGGCCTTGATTTGGTCACTGTAACTTGATGGTGGCCAGCACCCAGAATACTTTCGTTGTCTTCACTGAGCCTGTTTTTTTTTTATCTGTAGAATAATAATTTCTACTTCATAGAGTCTTTGGGATGACTAAATGAAAAAAGGTATGTACTGGTCTTGCCCTGAGCTTTAGTAATTCTTTTTCACTCATTGATTCTTGCATGTGAGCACACCCAGAAAACGCAAATATACATGCTGACTGCCAGACTTGACAATGTGCATGCAACATTCTTTATAATGCCTGCACCCACCTTCTGCCCTGCATACCCATAAGTACATATATATTTTATTTTGCTTAAGTGTAAAGTGAAAATACCATAAAATACCTCATTGGCATCATGATGTGTAGAGAGTGTGCTGACCTGGGAGTAAACAACTCTGAACTCATCCACCAAACTTAGGCAAACCATTTACTCTTTCGGGGCCTCAATCCCCTGTCTATAAAGTAAGATGCTTGAGGTTGAAGATGTCAAACTTTCTTTGCTGTTAGAAGAACTTTCACAAACTTCCTTAAGAACTATTCCAGTTTAGATGAGGAAATGAGAGCTCAGACCCTAACCTGACCCCCAGTAACTTCCTCTGCTTGGTGTCTATGCCTGTGTATAATTCTTTCTCCTTGAATGCAGATAGGACCAGTGACTTACTTCTAACTAATAGAATATAATAAAAGGGATGAGATGTCACCACTTCTGTGATTACGTTATGTTATGTGACTCTAGCTTAGCAGAATGGAGCTAAAAGGCTCTCCTGCCACCTTGAGGAAGCAAACAGCTATATGAATTGCAGCTGGAGAGGACCACATAGCAGGGAACTAGTGGTGGCCTCCAGGACTCGTGGGGGAGCCTCTCGCCAACAGCTAGCAAAAAGGTAGGGCCTTTTGTCCTACAACTGCAAGGAAGTGACTTCTGCCAACACCCTGAATAAGCTTGGAAGAAGTTTCATCCTCAGTCAAGCCTCCAGATGAAAACACAGCCTGTCCAACATCTTGACTACAGCCTTGTGAGACCTGGAGCAGAGCCCCAGTTAAGTTGTGCCTGGACCCCTGATCCATGGAAACTGTCAGATAGTAAATGTGTTGTTTAAAGCTGCTAAATTTGTGGTGATTTGTTATGTAGCAATAGAAAACTAATAGAGAATATGGAAAAGTCCTACAAAAACATTCAAATATTAATAAATATCAGTGGTTCATTTTTGCCTACCAATGTACAGTTGACCCTTGAACAACATGAGGGTTAGAGGCACCAACCTCTGCACAGTCAAAAATCTGTGTATAACTGTTGACTCTTCAGAAACTTAACAGCCTACTATTGATGGAAAACCTTACTGATAACATAAACAACACATATTTTGTATGTTATATGTATTATATACTACATTGTTTTTATAGTTTTTTTAAAAGATTTTATTTCTTTTTGAGAGAGAAAGACAGATAACGACACAGATAGCTAGGGAGAGCCCTAGTGAGGAGAAGAGTGGGAAGCAGGCTCCCCACTGATCAGGGAGCCCAATGTAGGGCTCGATCCCAGGACCCTGGGATCATGACCAGAGCTGAGGGCAGACAATTAACTGACTGAGCCACCCAGGCACCTCTATGCTATATTCTTATAAGAAAGTCAGCTAGAGAAAAGAAAATGTTATTAAGAAAATCCTAAGAAAGAGAAACCCATCTACAGTATCATACCATATGTATAAAGAATCCTCATATATGTGGACCTGTGCAGTTCAAAAACCCATGGAGCTCAATAGTCAACCATATTTATTGTAGGAATGTTTTAAATACGTTAAAGATTTCAGTTCTTTCTTTTTTTAAAATATATTTTATTTATTTATTTTAGAGCAAGAGGGAGAGCAAGAGAGAATGAGCAGGGGGATGGGCAAAGGAGAGGGGAGAGGGAGGACTCCATGACCTGAGCCAAAACCAAGAGTCAGATGCTTAACAGCCTGAGCCACCCAGGTGCTCTGATTTCAGCTCTTTCAATAAATCCTCAAAGTTAAGAAACCCATTGAGATTTTTAAAAAAGATTTTTACTTATTTGTCAAAGAGAGAGAGAGAGAGAAGCAGCAGGGGGAGGGACAGGCAGAGGAAGAAACAGGCTCCTCACTGAGCAGGGACACTGATGTGGACTTGATCCCAGGACCCTGGGATCATGACTGGAACTGAAGGCAGAAGCTTAACTGACTGAGCCACCCAGGCGTCCCCCCATTGAGATTTTTAATTCTTTTCTTTATACTTCTCTTTAATTAATTGTCACAATGAACATTTATTACTTTTTACAACAGTAAAAAAGTCATTTAAAAACATACAAAATTAATTGTAAAGGAATAAAATCACATGAAAAGATATATAGCTAAAAGCAGGAAAGGCCAAACATTCTAAGACATAATGGAAAACAATTTTAAATAGAAACACATCTCAGTGCGCCTGGGTGGCTCAGATGGTTAAGCATCAGCCTTTGGCTTAGGTCATGATCTCCAGGTCCCAGGACTGAGTCCCATGTCAGGCTCCCAGCTCAGTGGGGAGTCTGCTTCTTCCTCTGCCCCTGCTTGTGTGCTCTCTGTCTCTCAAAGGAATAAATAACATCTTAAAAAATAGAGAAACACATCTTTACAAATTGTAATATGCCCTGTTTTTGTTTTTTTAACAGAGGAATGGCATTTAGAAACCAAGATATGGGCACTGGGTGCTCACTGGGCATTGATGTGGTCATTGCTACTGGGGTATCACTGTGTCTAGGTCCTCTCAGCTGACTGAATTAGGTAATATATCCATGTATCCTAACCCATGTGTACATATGTCTACTTGTATCTGTATGTATATCTCTAGTTGTTTTTGTATCCATCCATCTGCATTTTTAAAAAGATTTTATTTATTTGACAGAGAGAGAGAACAAGCAAGGGGAGCAGCAGGCAGAGGAAGAGGGAGAAGCAGGCTCCTGGCTGAGCAAGGAGCCCTATGTGGGGCTTGATCCCAGGATCCTGGGATCATGACCTGAGCCGAAGGCAGAAGCTTAACTGACTGAGCCACCCAGGCACCCCATCCATCTGTATTCATATTAAGTTAAAGACAAGTTCAGAAAAAAAGACGAGCTTTTTAATATTGACTCCCTGAGGGGTTTTAGGAGAAATTAAACCTCTTCATTGGTAATGTTTCTGGGTTATTTCTCTTTAATTTTTGGATAAAACAAAACTCTGTCTGTAATAGGAAACACCCTATTCCCTTAACCTCCTCAAATCTGCGGCAAATCAGCAACAGAAATCAGGCAGAGGACAGAATGGTTTATACTTACAAAGAATGCCAGAACTGAAAATCACAAGGCATACACTTAATGAAATAAAAATTTTAGGTTACATTCAATTAAAAGAAATATTATAGTTCTGGGGTGTCTGGGTGGCTCTGTTGGTCAAGGGTCTAACTATTTCGGCTTAGGTCATGATCTCAGGGTCATGGGATTGAGCCCCACACTGGGCTCCATGCTCAGAGTGGAGTCTGCTTGTTCCTCTCCCTCTGCTGCCTGCTGACCCCCCCCAACTTTAAATAAATAAAATCTTTTTAAAAAAGAAATATTATAATTCTATATGGATTGTTATAAAAATTGTGGATGTTGCCAGATTATTTATTAATAAACCACTGTGACCCCAACTCCTCAGTTCTAATACTTATCATTAATACACTAACTGTAGTTCTGTCTTTAGCACCAGTTATCCCTAACACTGCAAAGCCCAACTTAAGCACTAGCAATCTGACTTCCAACTGATTGATCTTGGCAGAGAGGAGACTATACCCTGGGAACTGAGGCTGGAGACTTCAGGATGAAAAAAAAAAGGAATTTAAGTAAGGAAGGGCTCTAGTAACCGGCATAAAGTCATATTGGAAAGGAGGAATGTTCATGGGGGACATTCCTGGAGTGAAGCCCTGGGGAAGAAAAAAAGTGGAATTCTTGGGAGGCTTCAGAAGTGGTCAAGGGGGCAGATAAGTTTGTGGTCCCCAGACCCCAGTCCCAATTTGTACTGTTCAGATTTATCACTAGAGTCTTTTTTTTAAGTTTTTATGTATTTATTTGAGACAGAGCACAAGCACAAGTGGAGGGGGAGGGAGAGGGGTAGAGGGAGAGGGAGAAACAGACTCCCCACTGAGCAGGGAGCCCAGGGGCTTGGGACTCGATCCCAGAACCCCGGGATCCTGACCTGAGCTGAAGGCAGACGCTCAACTGACTGAGCCACACAGGTGCCCTTATCACTGGAATCTTGAGCAAAAATCTGCATAAAGGTTCCCTCAAGGTTAATTTGTGTTTATTAGATTCGGGGTAGGGCAGCCAAGTAGTAGCCATAATAGGGAGATAAATTAACCTGCTTCCTCCAAGGTAACTGAAGTCATTTGGGAATGCCTTAGTGTGGAGAGGATTAATTTACAGACTAACCCAACTGGAGGAACATAAAGTTGATGCTTCCTCCTTCCTTACATATTTTGTGTAAGATGGAATGACAGAAAAAGAAAGAGAAACTGTCATATGGGTTCCACTTGAAATGTTTGAGATCAAAATTATCTTAATAGAACTTTAATAGAATTCCCCTTCAGACAGAGATGCAGCTTTCTGATCATATGTAGTTGGAAATAGAAATATTTTTGGCCACCATGGGGCGCCTGGGTGGCAGAGTAGTTAAGCGTCTGCCTTCGGCTCAGGGCGTGATCCCGGCGTTATGGGATCAAACCCCACATCAGGCTCCTCCACTATGAGCCTGCTTCTTCCTCTCCCACTCCCCCTGCTTGTGTTCCCTCTCTCGCTGGCTGTTTCTATCTCTGTTGAATAAATAAATAAAATCTTTAAAAAAAAAAAAAGAAATATTTTTGGCCACCTTGACATCTCTGAAAACACCCTCCCTTGTTAATTCTCAAGTAGCTCATTTACAAGCAAATGTACCCATAGTAGGTAAGTATGGAGTGGTCATGTGAAAGCACTGCAAGAATGTGCTAAAATTAGTTCTTAGGCCAACTCATTTAAGTAACAAAAATAAATAAATAAACAAAAGAGGGAAAATAGAATAGTAAATTCTTAGTTGCATACCTCCAAACTTACCTGGATATACACACTTGTGTGACTGATGGGTTATGGTCCTAGAGGGGGCAGGTGGGAAAGAGTCCCAAACACAGGTGAAGGCAATGCCCTTTTCTACCTCATCAGAGGTCACAGCCTATGGTAGGTAGAACTCCATGATGACCTCTTCTCAATATGGCTCCCCCTGGTGTACACAGCCTTACTTAATCCCCTACCCTTGAGTGGGGGCGGGACCTAACAATATGATGGGATATCATCTCTGTGATTATGCTACATTATATAGCAAAGGTGAAGTGATTTTTTTTTAAAGATTTTATTTATTTATTTGACAGAGAGAGAGACACAGCCAGGCAGAGAGGGAACACAAGCAGGGGGAGTGGAAGAGGAAGAAGCAGGCTCTCAGCGGAGGAGCCTGACATGGGGCTGGATCCCAGAGCTCTGGGATCACGCCCTGAGCCAAAGGCAGACGCTTAACGACTGTGCCACCCAGGCGCCCCAAAGGTGAAGTGATTTTGAAGATGTAATGAAAGCCCAAGCAGTAGACTTTGAGTGAATCCGAAGGGAAATTTCCTGGGTAGGCCTGATGTAATCAGGTGAATCTTCTAAAAGAGAGTTCAGAAATCGGACATGGAAGAAGTCAGAGACTCTTCTGCTGGCCTTTAAGAAGTAAGCCTCCATGAGTTAGTTCTACAGCTGCAAGAAAATGAGTTCTCCAAATAACCATGGGAACTTAGAAGAGGACCCCGAACCTCAGATAAGACTGTAGCCATAGCTTTTGAGTATGTTAGCTGTGGGTTATTCATAAATGCCCTTTCTTATGTTGAGGAAATTCCTTTTTGCTCCCAGTTTGTTCAAGGTTTTCATCATGAAAAGGTGTGAGATATTTTCAGATACTTTTTCTGTATTAAATGAGGTGATCACCTGTTTTTTCCCCCCTTTGTTCTGGTAATGTGATGTAGTACATTGATTTTCACATGCCGAAGCACCCTTGCATTCTAGAATAAATCCTAATCGGCTGCAATGGATAATCCTCTTTCTGTGCTGCTGGGTTAGGTTTGCTTGTATTTTGTTGAGGATTTTTTCAACTATATTCATAAGGAATGTTGTCTCTAGTTTCCCTGTGTTGGTTTTGCTTGGCTTTGGTATCAGGGTAATAGAATGAGTTAGGAAGTGCTTCCTTTACTTTTACGGTTTGGAGGAGTTTGAGAGGCATTTGTATTAATTCTTTAAATGTTTGGTAGAATTCACCAGTGAAGGCTTATGGTCCTCGGCTTTTTTAGGGAGAAGGGTTTTGATTACTGACTCATTCTCTTGTTATAGGTCTGTTAAATTTTTCTGGTTGTTCTTAAGTCAGTTTTGGTATTATGTATTTCTCTAGAAGTTTGTCTATTTTGGGTTGCCTGGGTGGCACAGTTGGTTAAGTGTCTGCCTTTGGCTCAGGTCATGATCCTGGGGTCTTGGGATTGAGCCCTGCATTGGGCTCCCTGCTCATCAGGGAGTCTGCTTCTCCCATACTCCCTTCCCCCACCCCCCGCTGGTGCTCTCTCTCAAATAAATAACTGAAATAAATTTTTAAAAAAGCTTGTCTCTGTCATTTAGATTATCTAATTTGTTGGCTTACAATTGTTCACAGTATTCTTTTATAATCCTTTTTGTTTCTGTGAGATCCACAGCAATGATCCCACTTTCAATCTGATTTTAGTTATTTGCAGCTTCTGTTTTTTTAGTCAGTCTAACTAAAAATTTGTCCATGTGGTTGTTTCCAAAGAATCAACTTTTGGTTTCATTAATTCTATTGTTTTTTGATTCTCTATTGATCACTGCTCTAATCTTTATTATTACCTTCATTACCTTCCTTATGCTTGCTTTGGGGTTAACCTGCTTTCCTTCTCTAGTTCCTTAAGTTGTTAAGTAAGGTTATTGATTTGGGATCTTTCTTCTTTAATGTAAACATTTTCAGCTATCAATTTCTCTTTGAGCACTGCTTTCTCTGTATTCCATGAGTTTGGGTATGTTGTGTGTTTGTTTTCATTCATTTTAAATTATCTTCACATCTTTCTTTTGATTTCTTCTTTGACCCATAGGCTGTTTAAGAGTGTGTTGCTTTGGGGTGCCTGGGTGGTTCCCTTGGTTGAGCATCTGACTCTTGATTTCGACTCAGGTCATGATCTCACGGTTGTGAGATTCAGCCCCCCGCCCCAACCACCCCAGCTCATGTTTGTGTGCTCTCAAAAAAAAAAAATATGTTTTTTTGTTTCCACATATTTGTGAACTTTCCAAATTTCCTTCTGTTATTGATTTCTAGCTTCATTTCATTGTGGCCAGATAAGATACTTTGCAGGATTTCAGTCTTTTAAAATTCATTGAGACTCGCTTTGTGGACTAGCTTATGGTCTATCCTGGAGAAACTTCCATGTGGAGTTGAGAAGGATGTATTTCGTTGTTGTTGGAGGTGGTACTCCATATTTGTCTAATAGGTCTGGTTGGCTTATAGTGTTGTTTGAATTTTCTATTTCCTTATAGGTCTTCTGTATGGCTGTTCTCTCCATTACCAAAATGGCTTATTGAAATCTTCAACTATTTTTGTAGAACTGTCTATTTATTCCTCAATTCTGCCAGTTTTTGCCTCATATATTTTGGGGCTTTTTTTTTAAGTGAATATATGTTTATTAACTGTTGTATCTTCTTGATGGATTGACCTGATCAATATATGTCTTTGCTTGTCTTTTGTAATGATCTTTTACTTAAAGTTTATTTGTTCTGCTTTTAGTCTAGCTGCCCCAGCTCTCCTTTGATTACTATTTGCATGTTATAGTGGGTTGAATACGGACTGCAAAAAGATATGTCTAAGTCTTCACTCATACTTATTTGGAGATAGGGTCTTCGCTGCAGATGTAATTAAGTGAATGGTTCTGAGATGAGATCATCTTGGTCTTAGGTTGGCCCTTAAATCCAATGACGGGCATTCTTATAAGAGAAATGAAAGGGATATTTGAGAGATGCACACAGAAGGCCACGTGAAGATGGAGGAGGGCACTGAAGTAATGTATCTATAAGCTACAGAATGCCTGAGGATGCCAGCAGTAACCAGAAGCTAGGAGAGAGGCATGGGATGGATTCTCCTTCAACCTCCAGAAGTAGGTAACCTGGCCGAAACCTTTATTTTGGACTTCTGGTCTCTAGAATTGGAAGAGAATAAATTTCCTTTGTTTTCAGCTACTTAGTTTGTGGTAATTTGTCAAAGGGAACTAATACATGTGGAATATATTTTTCCATCCTTTCACTTTCAACCTATTTATGTCTTTGGTGCTAAAGTGAATCTCTTATAAATAGTATATAGTTGGATTTTTTTTTACTTATTTTTTTTTTTAAAGATTTTATTTATTTATGTGACAGAGAGACAGCCAGCGAGAGAGGGAACACAAGCAGGGGGGAGTGGGAGAGGAAGAAGCAGGCTCATAGCGGAGGAGCCTGATGTGGGGCTCGATCCCATAATGTCGGGATCACGCCCTGAGCCGAAGGCAGACGCTTAACCGCTGTGCCACCCAGGCGCCCCTTTACTTATTTTTTTTAAGGTTTTATTTATTTGTCAGAGAGAGAGAGAGAGAAAGCAGGGGGAATGGCAGGCAGAGGGAGAAGCAGGCTTCGCACCGAGCAAGGAGCCTGATGCAGGACTCAATCCTAGGACCCTGGGGATCATGACCTGAGGCAAAGGCAGACCTTAACCGACTGAGCCATCCAGGTGTCCCTTACTTATTTTTTAAATCCATTCAGCCAATCTCTGTCTCGTTTTTTTTTTTTAATTTTTCTGTCTTGTTTTTAAAAACAGCTTTACTGAGATCTAATTTACATGCTATACAATTCACCTGTTTAAAGTGTACAATTCAGGGGTGCCTGGGTGGCTCAGTCAGTTAAGCATAGGACTCTTGGTTTTGGCTCCAGCCACGATCTTGGGGTTGTGGGATCGAGCCCCGTGTTGGGCTCCATGCTGCTGAGCATTGAGCCTGCTTTGGATTCTTTCTCTCCGTTTCCCTCTGCCCCTCCCCCCTTCAAAAAAAAAGTGTACAATTCAATGGCTTTTAGTATATTAGATAATTTTTTAAAAAATTTATTAATTTATTTGAGAGAGAGAGAAAGAGAAAGCACAAGCAGGGGGAGAGGGAAAGGGAGAGGGAGAAGCCAAAGCAGACTCTCTGCTGATCAGGGAGACTGATACAGGGCTTGATCCCAGGACCCTGGGATCATGATCTGAGCCAAAGGCAGACGCTTAATGGACTGAGCCACCCAGGTGCCCCAGATTATAATTTTTTTTTT
>NC_048231.1:58749186-58753139 GCF_002007445.2 Ailuropoda melanoleuca
GCCCCCCCCCCAGATTATAAATTTTTAAAAATCTATAAATAAACACATATTTATGTAGTAAATATGTGTGGTATTTTGTTATATGTATCATATGTGATAGAATACATATAAAAAATTTGTCAATTTAACCATTCTTAAGTGTAAAATTCAGTGATATTAATCCTATTCACAATGTTGTGCAACCATCGCTGCTTTTATTTAAAAACTTTTTTTATTACCCCAAACAGAAACTCTGTAATCGTTGAGCAATAACTCCTTATTGCCCTTCCATCAATCCCCATGGTAATCTCTAATCTACTTGCTGTCTCTATGAACTTGACTAGTATAGGTACCTAATGTAAGTGGAAACATACAACATTTATCCTTTCCTTTCTGGCATATTTCACTTATAATGCCTTCAAGTTTCATCTATGTTGTAGATTCAGAACTTCATTTTCTTTTAAGGCAAAATAATATTCCATTGTGTCTATATACCACATTTTGTTTATCATTCATCTATTGATGAACACGTGTTATTTCCACCTTTTGGCTGTTGTGAATAATACTGCAGTGAACATTGTCATACAAATGTCTGTTTGAGTACTTTCAATTTCTTTCTTTTTTTATTTGAGTATAGTTGACATGCAATGTTACATGAGTTTTACACAACATAGGGATTTGATAAGTTTATACCTCATGCCATGCTTACCACAAATGTAGCTGCCATCTGTCCCCATACAACACTATTACAATATCATTGACTATATTCCTTGTGTTGTGCCTTTTCTTCCCATGACTTATTCATTCTGTAACTGGAAGCCTGTATCTCCCACTCGCCTTCACCCATCTTGCCCAACTCCCCAACCCCTCTCCACAATTCTTTTGGGTATACATATAGGAGTGGAATTGCTGGGTTATATTGTAATTCTTGTTTTTACTGTAGTAAAACATAACATTAAATTTATCTTTATAACTCTTTTTAAGTGTGCAGTTCAGTGGCATTAACTACGTTAACATGGGTATGCAACCATCACCACCATCCATCTCTAGGAAGTTTCATCTCTTAGATAGAATATTCCAGTGAAATGTTATAAGTGCAGTAGATCTTAGAAGTAGAGAAGTTATAGATGAGAGAAAGTTTGTATAGTTTGGCACTAGGAATTATAATTGGACTCTGTCAGTTCACATCTTTTTCTGTGATGGAATGCCTGGGAGCACTGACAAAGGTTCATGGTAACATGAGGAATTGCTGAAATTTATAGGTTGAATGTCTGACCACAGGCCAACGGGAAGGGAACAATTGCTCTATCAAATCTTTGTGGGAAAAAACAAATCTTTCAGAAGAGTTTTGTTGCATTACTCAAGTTCTTACTGTTGGCAAATCTAATTTGGGAGGACAAGGAAAAGAAGTTTTATTTGTTGTTTGGGATCTGAGGTGCTGGTACAAATGGGTGGGAATGATGCAAGTTTGTCATAGTTCCGAGACAGATCCTGACAGGCAAGGGGTGTAGGGGGGCTGATACTGTTCCAATTTCTGTGCAGAGTGCCTTCGAGAGCCAGCCTGTCACACAGGGCTAAGATTATGGCCCCTGATATCCTTGCATTTCTGACAAGTTTGGCCACAGATGTGTTTGCTATGACTCCTCTGACACCAACTCTTGGCACTTCTCAAAAGTATGCATGTAGGATATATTTTAAAAATGAACCAAGAACCATCATATGTATATGTACAAAAATTATTAACTCCTTGGTCTTATACATTAAGCAACTGAGGACCAGAAAATTTAGGTGATTTGCTGAAGCTCACAGAGTTGGTAAGCCTCAGTGTTAGGCTAGAACTCAAGTCTGACTTCCTCATTTCATTCTACCACATTGTTTCATTCTGCCACATCAAAAGGCTGACATGATCTAACTCTCAGATGATTTCCTCTAAATCTGTTCCAGAATTCAAGCAATTCTAGCCTAAGCACTGCGTGATATGTTCCAACATAATCATTAGTATTCATTTTCCAAAACATTTTTTCTTGAGCATTTATTCACTTTCTTTGGCACTGGTATCCTTGCTTCTACTTTTAGACCGTGTGCTTTTGGTAGAGCTGACACCACACCAAACTTAAGAGTGACATGAGGGGCTCCTGGGTGGCTCAGTGGGTTGGGCATTGCCTCTTGGTTTCGGCTCAGGTTGTGATCTCTGGGTCATGAGATGGAGCACTGTGTCAGACTCTGTGCTCAGTGCAGAGTCTGCTTGGCCCTCTCTCTCCCCCTCTGCTCCTTCCCCCACTCGTGCTCTCTCTCGAAGATAGATAAATAAAGAAAATCTTTACCAAAAAAAGTGACGTGAAACACAGACCTATCATGGCCTCAGAGTTTGAGTCAAAGCTAGGTACATGATCTGTTCAGTCATTGTGTCACAAGGAGACTTCTGCTGAGACTGTTGGGAGAGAGTGGGGGACCTCTTTATGCTGGAACTTCTAGCAGTAAGATGAATGAAGCCAGGAGCTTGAGTCTAGTTGGTGACTACAAAGGAAGCCAAGAAAAGGAAAAAGAAATGAGAACTGGAAAAAACCTGCATCATAAAAAGTGTTGCTTGAGTTTCTGAGTCAATATACATATTAATCTGGAACTTTTATCTTTTTCATGTATATGACCTAACAGTTTTTCCTTTTTGGTTAAGCCAATTTGAATTGAGGTTTTGTTTTGTTTAGAAAAAAATTATTTATTTATTTTTAAGATTTATTTGAGACACAGAGAGAGGGAGCACAGTGGGAGGAGAATCAGAGGGAGAGGGAGAAGCAGACTCCCTGCTGAGCAGGGAGCCCAACGTGGGACTTGATCTTGGGACCCTGAGATCAGGACCTGAGCCAAAGTCAGATGATTAACCGACTGAGCCATCCAGGCACCCCAGAAGAAAATAATTTTAGAAAGGAAGAGTATTGGGAGCTTCTCCTTTTGCCTCTCCCCCTGCTTGTGCTCTCTCATTCTCTCTCTCAAATTAATAAACAAAATCTTATTTAAAAAAAGTGGCTGTCAATAAAATTTGAGTCTGTTTCTTCAAGATAATTTAAAAAATTTTTTAAAAAAGGAAGAGTATCATTAGAGAGTGATCACTAAAGAGTAAATTTGTTAAGTAATATATCTAATTATGAGTCAGGAATTTGAATTAGGACTGTTGTCAACTTCAAGTAACAAAAATAACTAAACAAGAAGGATATTTATTATTTCATATAAAATAAGTCTAGAAGCAGAGAAGCAAGGAAGTGTCAGGGTTTGTTAACTCATGCAGTATCATTGAGGACCAGAATCCCTTCTATGTAAAAGTTGGGGCATAGACTGGGAAAAAGTGGGACTCTGAGACTTAGAATGAAGGCATTTGGGTGAATTCAGATAAATCTGAGAAACTTGAATCTCTCTTTCCCCTTTAGATTCCCCTTCCTTCCTTCTTTCCTTCTTCCCTCCTTTTTTTCTTTCTTTCTTCTTATTTTTTAAAAGATTTTATTTATTTGTCAGAGATGGAGAGAGAGAGTGAGTGCATAAGCAGGGGGAGCAGCAGGCAGAGGGAGAAGCAGGCTCCCCACTGAGCAAGAAGCCCGATGTGGGGCTCAATCCCAGAACCCTGGGATCATGACCTAAACCGAAGGCAGATGCTTAACTGACTGAGCCCCCCAGGCATCCCTCTTTCTTCTTATTTTAAGACAGTTTAAGACTCATATAAATTGCAAAAATAGTACAGAGTTCCTGTGTACCCTTTGCCTGGTTTCCTCCAATGATAACCGTAGTACCCTGTAAAAAGTAGGAAACTAACTTTGGTACAGTATTACTAACTCGGGTACAGACCTCCTTCAGATTTTGCTAGTTTTTATAGGCACTCCTTTCTTGATGGATGTACAGTTCTATGACATTTTATCATATGTGTGGATTTGAGTAACTCATCATAACCAGGGTTCAAAACTGTTCCATCACCACAAGGAAACTAT
>NC_048231.1:58753336-58796992 GCF_002007445.2 Ailuropoda melanoleuca
AGAGGGAACACAAGCAGGGGGAGTGGGAGAGGAAGAAGCAGGCTCATAGTGGAGGAGCCTGATGTGGGGTTTGATCCCATAACGCCGGGATCACGCCCTGAGCCGAAGGCAGACACTTAACGACTCTGCCACCCAGGCGCCCCCCCCCCAGATTATAAATTTTTAAAAATCTATAAATAAACACATATTTATGTAGTAAATATGTGTGGTATTTTGTTATATGTATCATATGTGATAGAATACATATAAAAAATTTGTCAATTTAACCATTCTTAAGTGTAAAATTCAGTGATATTAATCCTATTCACAATGTTGTGCAACCATCGCTGCTTTTATTTAAAAACTTTTTTTATTACCCCAAACAGAGACTCTGTAATCGTTGAGCAATAACTCCTTATTGCCCTTCCATCAATCCCCATGGTAATCTCTAATCTACTTGCTGTCTCTATGAACTTGACTAGTATAGGTACCTAATGTAAGTGGAAACATACAACATTTATCCTTTCCTTTCTGGCATATTTCACTTATAATGCCTTCAAGTTTCATCTATGTTGTAGATTCAGAACTTCATTTTCTTTTAAGGCAAAATAATATTCCATTGTGTCTATATACCACATTTTGTTTATCATTCATCTATTGATGAACACGTGTTATTTCCACCTTTTGGCTGTTGTGAATAATACTGCAGTGAACATTGTCATACAAATGTCTGTTTGAGTACTTTCAATTTCTTTCTTTTTTTATTTGAGTATAGTTGACATGCAATGTTACATGAGTTTTACACAACATAGGGATTTGATAAGTTTATACCTCATGCCATGCTTACCACAAATGTAGCTGCCATCTGTCCCCATACAACACTATTACAATATCATTGACTATATTCCTTGTGTTGTGCCTTTTCTTCCCATGACTTATTCATTCTGTAACTGGAAGCCTGTATCTCCCACTCGCCTTCACCCATCTTGCCCAACTCCCCAACCCCTCTCCACAATTCTTTTGGGTATACATATAGGAGTGGAATTGCTGGGTTATATTGTAATTCTTGTTTTTACTGTAGTAAAACATAACATTAAATTTATCTTTATAACTCTTTTTAAGTGTGCAGTTCAGTGGCATTAACTACGTTAACATGGGTATGCAACCATCACCACCATCCATCTCTAGGAAGTTTCATCTCTTAGATAGAATATTCCAGTGAAATGTTATAAGTGCAGTAGATCTTAGAAGTAGAGAAGTTATAGATGAGAGAAAGTTTGTATAGTTTGGCACTAGGAATTATAATTGGACTCTGTCAGTTCACATCTTTTTCTGTGATGGAATGCCTGGGAGCACTGACAAAGGTTCATGGTAACATGAGGAATTGCTGAAATTTATAGGTTGAATGTCTGACCACAGGCCAACGGGAAGGGAACAATTGCTCTATCAAATCTTTGTGGGAAAAAACAAATCTTTCAGAAGAGTTTTGTTGCATTACTCAAGTTCTTACTGTTGGCAAATCTAATTTGGGAGGACAAGGAAAAGAAGTTTTATTTGTTGTTTGGGATCTGAGGTGCTGGTACAAATGGGTGGGAATGATGCAAGTTTGTCATAGTTCCGAGACAGATCCTGACAGGCAAGGGGTGTAGGGGGGCTGATACTGTTCCAATTTCTGTGCAGAGTGCCTTCGAGAGCCAGCCTGTCACACAGGGCTAAGATTATGGCCCCTGATATCCTTGCATTTCTGACAAGTTTGGCCACAGATGTGTTTGCTATGACTCCTCTGACACCAACTCTTGGCACTTCTCAAAAGTATGCATGTAGGATATATTTTAAAAATGAACCAAGAACCATCATATGTATATGTACAAAAATTATTAACTCCTTGGTCTTATACATTAAGCAACTGAGGACCAGAAAATTTAGGTGATTTGCTGAAGCTCACAGAGTTGGTAAGCCTCAGTGTTAGGCTAGAACTCAAGTCTGACTTCCTCATTTCATTCTACCACATTGTTTCATTCTGCCACATCAAAAGGCTGACATGATCTAACTCTCAGATGATTTCCTCTAAATCTGTTCCAGAATTCAAGCAATTCTAGCCTAAGCACTGCGTGATATGTTCCAACATAATCATTAGTATTCATTTTCCAAAACATTTTTTCTTGAGCATTTATTCACTTTCTTTGGCACTGGTATCCTTGCTTCTACTTTTAGACCGTGTGCTTTTGGTAGAGCTGACACCACACCAAACTTAAGAGTGACATGAGGGGCTCCTGGGTGGCTCAGTGGGTTGGGCATTGCCTCTTGGTTTCGGCTCAGGTTGTGATCTCTGGGTCATGAGATGGAGCACTGTGTCAGACTCTGTGCTCAGTGCAGAGTCTGCTTGGCCCTCTCTCTCCCCCTCTGCTCCTTCCCCCACTCGTGCTCTCTCTCGAAGATAGATAAATAAAGAAAATCTTTACCAAAAAAAGTGACGTGAAACACAGACCTATCATGGCCTCAGAGTTTGAGTCAAAGCTAGGTACATGATCTGTTCAGTCATTGTGTCACAAGGAGACTTCTGCTGAGACTGTTGGGAGAGAGTGGGGGACCTCTTTATGCTGGAACTTCTAGCAGTAAGATGAATGAAGCCAGGAGCTTGAGTCTAGTTGGTGACTACAAAGGAAGCCAAGAAAAGGAAAAAGAAATGAGAACTGGAAAAAACCTGCATCATAAAAAGTGTTGCTTGAGTTTCTGAGTCAATATACATATTAATCTGGAACTTTTATCTTTTTCATGTATATGACCTAACAGTTTTTCCTTTTTGGTTAAGCCAATTTGAATTGAGGTTTTGTTTTGTTTAGAAAAAAATTATTTATTTATTTTTAAGATTTATTTGAGACACAGAGAGAGGGAGCACAGTGGGAGGAGAATCAGAGGGAGAGGGAGAAGCAGACTCCCTGCTGAGCAGGGAGCCCAACGTGGGACTTGATCTTGGGACCCTGAGATCAGGACCTGAGCCAAAGTCAGATGATTAACCGACTGAGCCATCCAGGCACCCCAGAAGAAAATAATTTTAGAAAGGAAGAGTATTGGGAGCTTCTCCTTTTGCCTCTCCCCCTGCTTGTGCTCTCTCATTCTCTCTCTCAAATTAATAAACAAAATCTTATTTAAAAAAAGTGGCTGTCAATAAAATTTGAGTCTGTTTCTTCAAGATAATTTAAAAAATTTTTTAAAAAAGGAAGAGTATCATTAGAGAGTGATCACTAAAGAGTAAATTTGTTAAGTAATATATCTAATTATGAGTCAGGAATTTGAATTAGGACTGTTGTCAACTTCAAGTAACAAAAATAACTAAACAAGAAGGATATTTATTATTTCATATAAAAGAAGTCTAGAAGCAGAGAAGCAAGGAAGTATCAGGGTTTGTTAACTCATGCAGTATCATTGAGGACCAGAATCCCTTCTATGTAAAAGTTGGGGCATAGACTGGGAAAAAGTGGGACTCTGAGACTTAGAATGAAGGCATTTGGGTGAATTCAGATAAATCTGAGAAACTTGAATCTCTCTTTCCCCTTTAGATTCCCCTTCCTTCCTTCTTTCCTTCTTCCCTCCTTTTTTTCTTTCTTTCTTCTTATTTTTTAAAAGATTTTATTTATTTGTCAGAGATGGAGAGAGAGAGTGAGTGCATAAGCAGGGGGAGCAGCAGGCAGAGGGAGAAGCAGGCTCCCCACTGAGCAAGAAGCCCGATGTGGGGCTCAATCCCAGAACCCTGGGATCATGACCTAAACCGAAGGCAGATGCTTAACTGACTGAGCCCCCCAGGCATCCCTCTTTCTTCTTATTTTAAGACAGTTTAAGACTCATATAAATTGCAAAAATAGTACAGAGTTCCTGTGTACCCTTTGCCTGGTTTCCTCCAATGATAACCGTAGTACCCTGTAAAAAGTAGGAAACTAACTTTGGTACAGTATTACTAACTCGGGTACAGACCTCCTTCAGATTTTGCTAGTTTTTATAGGCACTCCTTTCTTGATGGATGTACAGTTCTATGACATTTTATCATATGTGTGGATTTGAGTAACTCATCATAACCAGGGTTCAAAACTGTTCCATCACCACAAGGAAACTATTGTGTTAGCCATTAATAGTCATGCCCTTCCCGCAACTCTATCCCTGGCAACCACTGATATGTTCTCTAGCACTACAATGTTGTCACTTTAAGAATGTTACATAAATGGAATTCTACACTATGTAACCCTTCGAGATCCATCCAAGTTATTGTGTGCATTAAGTTTGTTCTTTTTTATGGAACAATAGTATTTCATTCTCCTGATGACTTCTTTGCCAACCAAAACATTCCTTCTTCTTGTGTCTGTGGAGACTAGCCTCTCCTTGAGTGAAGACACTGCAGTTAATCATCTGAAGCAGTTCCTTGTCTGACCTGGGAGAAGATAGCCCCGCCCCCACCTCCCATTGCAAGATTTTGGAAATTCATATTGTCAGAGACATGAAAATATGTGTGGGAATGACTTTTCTAAGTGCTGACAAAAAGGAACAGAACTTAACATTGGACCGGGCTGAACTGATCAACATGGGAGCACTTATCAGAGTTTTCTGATACAACGCGTAGCTCAAGCGCAGTTTGGTTGACTGAAAACTGAACTTAATGGTGGCTTACTTTCAGTAGGCTGAGATGTCAGAGCTTCCCTGGTATAATTTCAAGGAAGGAACCCAAAAGCTTCAGGAGCAGGAAAGTTACCCCAGAGGACATTCTTCATTAAGACATTGAGAACTGCGCTGATGAGGGGATCACCAGCATCTTTAAAAAGCTCATTGACAGCTTGCATCTGCATATCAGGGATGATGGTGGGAGATTTCACCATTGAAATGGGTTCCTTGATTTCATGCCAGAGTAACAGAAGCCAGGTATCAATGCTTAGCCATCAGAGACTAGGTGAATGCAGTTACTAAAAAGGGCAATAGGACCAGAGTGGCAACCAGAATGTGTTAATTTACATGGGTTGTTGGTGGTGGCAATTAAATCATGGTGAATTAAATAGATGGCGAATTAAATAGATGGGCAGCTTCCTTAAGTAATTTTTTTATCTGTACAATCAGAAAAATCCTAGTTCTAGTTGACAGAGACCTGACTTGAGTTACCGCATGAGCCATGGCCTTTTATCCAGTGTATGAATGTAAGCCATTTCACAGGAGCTTGAAGGTAGAAAAGGTGGGTCTTCATGAGAATGGACCCTGTGACACACCCAAAACTTTATCCTATAATCTTCCTTCCCGTTTTTTCTTCACAAAAGGAACCAGCTATCATTTTCCAGAATTACGGGGCCTGAGGAAAAGGGAAATTTCCCTTTTAGATGTTCGTATATATTAGCTATGAGTATGCCAATCCCTATGGGCGGTCAAGCCATTAAAATCCATCGGTCAGAGTGGTGGTCATGAATATCACATGGTTAATCCAGTTTGGGATCTAGTACATTGTATGATTTCTGAATGCGTAGTTGGAATAGACAAACCTGGCAACTGGAAGAATATGGATATTGGCTCCCCAATCTATGGAGTGAAACATAATAGTAAAAAGTCCCAATGGAAGTTCTGTAATAGCCTTTCTTACCACAACAATCAACCAAAAGCATTAACCACATTCCTGGAAGGATTACAGAGATTGGAGCCACCATCAGAGACTTGAAAAATGCGGGTAGTGATTTCCTGTCACTTCCCTATTTAACCTGCTGTTTAGCTTGGAAAGGAAGATGGCTCTTGTGTATTATTGTAAATGTTATCAGGTAGTGACTAAATTATAGCTGTTTTAGATGTGTCCTCTTTATTTTTACTTTTTCTATGTGGCCTCTTTAAGGGAGCGTATGAACCTGCAGCCCCAGCTTTTGCAGCTGTTGATGCGGCAAGTGCTTTTTTCTCAGTAACACTTGACAAGTAGCCTCACAAGCATATTGCTCTCGCCAAGCAGTAGTAGCAGCATACCTTCGGCTGGGGTAGCAGTCTTTCCTCAGGGCTACGTACTGTTCTCTGTCATAATCTAGGTAACCGAGGCTCCATTAGAGTTATGACATTATATCGATTTGACTTGGTGGGCTAGAAGTGTCGAGAATCCTAGATGCAGTAGTAAGACACATGTATAACCAGTAGGTGGGAGATACTCCTCAAGAAAATTTAGGTCTTATCACTTTGGTGAAGTTGCCAGGAGTCCAGTAGTAATGGAGCATATCAGAATATCCTTTCTAAAATAAGAAGCAAATTGCTGTAAATCGCTATAGGCTGTTAAGAAATAAAATGCTTGCGCCTTTTTGGATTTTACAGGCAAGATATATCACCTTTGTATCGCTCTGTCCCATAAACCAGTTTTGAGTAGGTCCCAAAGCAAGAAAATATTCTGCAGTAGGCCTAGGCTGCAGGGCAAGCTTCTCTCCCATGTGGGCCATGTAACTCAGGACAGCCAATGTTGTTAATATCTGTAACATGTGGAGACACTATGTGCATCCTGTCAGATGCTGATAGCAGAATCCCTGTGCAAAACTCTAGGATTTTGGAGCAGAATTATGCCCTCTTCCATCAATATTCTGTCAGTATTTTCCTTTTGAAAAATAGCTCCTGTTTGCTCCTGAATTGTGATTGAAACTAAATGCCTGACCATGGAATACCAACTGAGATATATGCTTCGAACATGTGACCAATATATAATATTCCCATAGAATTGATAGATTCAGGAATCAAGGGGCTGACATGGCTCTTTTCACTATTATAGTATTTTCCATCCTGGGATATGGTTTTGATTTCCATCTTTACAACTTTATATTTTACTGATTTAATGAATGTATTTCCCAAGTGAGGAATGTTTCCACCAGGCAATACAATAATAATTCCACTGAATTGGTCATTGGGACTGCCATTTGAACATTTTAGATTCCTCAAGCCATTGAACCAACAGGCAAAGAAAAGAGTTACTATATTGATTGGAAATGGAATTTCTGATTCAGAAAAGGTTAAGAAAGGACTGTGCTTGGAATTTAGAGATTCTCAGGGACCTATTTTAGTATTGTTCATTCATGTTCTAGTAAAATTTAATGGTAGACTACATATACTATTTAGGGTTCCCCAGAGAAACAAAACCCATTGTGTGTGTGTGTGTGTGTGTGTATAAAGGGATTTATTATAAGGATTTGGCTCACACAATTATGGGGGAGTCCTGAGATCTTCAGTTGGCAAGCTGGAGAACCAAGAGAAGTGATGTGTAAGTTTGAGTCCAAAGGCTTGAAAACCAGGAGACCTGATGATGTAAGCTCTACTCGAAAGCACACAGACTCAAGATCCAAGAAAAGCTGTTGTTTCAGGCTGAGTCCAAAAGCCCGAAAAACAAAATGAAACAATGTGCCAGCTCATATATTAGGCAGGAAGAGCTCTCTCTTATTCAGACTTTGTGTTTTATTTAGGTCTTCAATTGACTGGATGAGGCCCACCAACATTTGGGAGAGCAATGTGCTTTACTCCATTTACCTATTCAAATGTTAATCTCATCCAGAAACTTCCTTACAAGAAACACCCAGAATAATGCTTGATCAAATGTCTGGCACTCTGTAGCCTAGTCAAAATTAACTATCAGACTACAACAACCCAGTAAGGACTGAGAATGAAGTCCTTCAGGAATGAAGATTTGGACCACCTGCCAAGTATGGGACTCTCCAATCAGTTGATGTGCTGGCTGAGGGAAAAGTAAATATGGGCAGTGTATTGGAAACAGGGAGTTATAAATATCAACTATGGCCTTATGAGCAGTAATAGAAATGAGCACAATAACAGCTATGCTTATTTTCTTCCTTTCTTTTTGTATTGGTTTTTTAGGAGTGCTGTTAAGAAATTACCATTGATTTGTTAGATTAAAACAACTGAAATTCTTTCACAGTTCTGGAGGCTAGAAATCCAAAATCAAGGTGTTGGCAGGATCATGTTTTCTCTTTGAAGGCTCCAGGGAAGAATTCTTTCTTTCTTGTTCTGGTGCCTGCTGGCAATCCTTGGTGTTCTTGTCTTAGAGGGCATCACTCCAATCTTGGCCTTCTTTATCACATGGACTTCTTCTCCTCATGTCTGTGCATCCAAATCTTCTTCTCCCTTCTCTTTTGAAGACACCAGTCACTGGATTTAGGGCGCACTCTTTTTCATTATGACCTCATCTTAACTTGATTATATCTACAAAGACTCTTCTTCGAAATAAGGTCAAATTCACAGGTATCAGGAGTTAGAGGACTTCAACATACCCTTTTGGAGAACAGAATCCAACATGTAACACTTGTCATGTATAAAATCAGTTGTATGTATGTTATGTATAAGTATAATGTTATGTATAAAATGCATAAGGTTATGTATAAAATCACTCCTCCTTTCCCTTTCTCCTACTATTTTATATATGGAGTGTTGGTTTGTTTAAATCTTCTTTTTTCTTGGTCAGTCTAGTGAAACATCTGTCAATTTTGTTGGTGGTTGCTAACTTTAATGTAGGTTATAGGGCATCCAGGAGGGATTATGGCTAAACCAGAAGTGGAATTAGTATCTTCCAGATATGTATATGGTAATGAATATGGCTTTGTGCCTTCTCTTTCTGGGGAAGAGAGGCGAAGGTATCTTCATTTAAGTGACACAGTTGCATCCTCCTAGGCAGATGTGTGATGTTCTTTCTTAGTTATATGAAGTTTAAATATGGCGGAACAGTGAGAATGGTGCTGGGTACCCAAAGGGTAGAACATTCCTATCATTTGTGGGATACTAATGAGAGACCAACTGATGCGAAGAGAAGGTATTTTTTTGTTTCCTGATTCTTTTGGAGCTCCCTGAAGCTTCTGGGTGCTTCCTCAGGCAGGGCAATCCCAGAGGGTGTGGCAGTAGAGAGTGAGCTGTGCTCATGGAGCTCTGACTTTGGCAGTGGTAATGACAGTGGTAGGCAACACCGGGTAGCCAGTCTCCTGGGGCTTCAATGTAAGTGTGGGCTCTTGGCTTATTGTAAAACAGCAGAAGTTCTAACAGCAGCTCAAGGACACAGTGATTATGGGTCCTAGGTAACATCATTTCCTCTTTTTCTCCATTAGTCCTGGTGTGTGGGGGGCAGGTAGTGTTTTCCCATAGTTATTAATCTGTCTTTGCTTCTGCAGCCTTTCTGATACTTTTGCAAACAATTTGCTGTATTAAATTCCTTCTGTTTGAATATCTGGACTGATTTATGTTTTCCTAAGTGGATGCTGATACACTTTTCTTCTTGGGTGCACAGCTAGGCTACTTTTTTCTTCCCCTTCAATTAGATGTGGCTGAATTCTAGACGATGGGATGTGACACAGTAATATATGCCATTTGGGGCCAAGACTTTTGAGAAGTGAGTATGCCCCCCTTTACACTCTTCCCCACTTACTTCAGCTATACATAGATAACCTTGGATGGATCTTGGAACAACAGCATGTCTCTGAATCACCATGTGGAGGAAAGTGGTAAACTATCACATAATAGAAAATAAAACTTAATAGTATTAGAGTCTTTAATAAGTTTTGGGTCTATTTGTTATAGCAGATAGCATTACTTTAACTAATATAGTTACTCTCCAAATATTATACATTTTTATAAATTGTAAAGCAGCCAGAAATTAGTTCACAGTAGTAAGAATAGTAGGTGAAAAACAAAACCGCTTTATTTCTGGGGCAAAAATTTATTTATTTTATCTTACTTATGTTTAGAATAAAAATTTTACTAGTTTTGAATGACCCTAAATATTTCTGAACAAATGGGCAGATAAATATATGTGCAAAATAACGGGGTTCTAAACGTGACAGACACATATATGACACAGTGGTCTCCAAAGTGGAGTGTGTCTACTTTGGAGAAAACCAATTTAAACATCTAGGGATACAGAAGATGATCTAGTGCAATAAGGAAAGAAAGTATGCAAATTTTCCCATGTATTTTGTATCTTACTGTCTTTTACAGGCATACCTTGTTTTAGTGCACTTTGCTTTATTATACTTCACAGACATTGCCTTTTTTTTTTTTTTAAACAAATTGAAGGTTTGTGGCAACCTCTGTGCTGGGCAAGTCCATTGGTGCCATTTTTTCCAACATCATTTGCTCACTTTATGTCTCTGTGTCACATTTTGGTACCTCTCACAATATTTTAAATTTTTTTCATCATTATTTTATTTGTTATGGTGATCTGTGATCAGTGACCTTTGATGTTACCACACAGACTGTACCCACAGAGATGGTGAACTTCATTGACAAATGTTGTGTGTGATCTGACTGCTCCACTGACCAGCTGTTTCTCCATTTCTCTCCCTCTCCTAGGCACCTCCCTATTCTTTGAGACACAATAGTGAAAGTGGACCAATTAATAACCCTACAGTGACCTCTAAGTGTTCAAGTGAAAGGAAGAGTCACACATCTCTCACTTTAAATCAAAAGCTAGAAATGATTCACCTTAGTGAGGAAGGCATGTTGAAAGCTGAGATAGGTTGAAAGCTAGGCTTTTTTCACCAGTTAGCCAAGTTGTGAACGCAAAGGAAAAGTTTCTGGAGGAAATTAAAAGTGCTAAATCAGTGAACACACAAATGATAAGAAAATGAAACAGCTTTATGGCTGAGCTGGAGAAAGTGTGAGTGGTCTGGATAGAAGATCAAACCAGCCACAGCATTCCGTTGCGTTGAAGCCTAATCCTGAGCAAAACCCTGACTCTCTTCAATTCTGTGAAGGCTGAGAGAGGTGAGGAAGTTACAGAAAAAAGGTTTGGAACTAGCAGATGTTAGTTCATGAGGCTGAAGGAAAGAAGCCATCTCTGTGACACCAAAATGCAAGGTGAAGCTGCAGGTACCGTGGTAAAAGCTGCAGCAAGGATCCAGAAGATCTTGGCGAGATCATTAATGAAGGCGGCTACACCAAACAATATTTCAATACAGACAAACAGCCTTCTGTTGGAAGAAGATGCTATTCAGACTTTTCACAGCTAGAGAGAAGCACTCAATGCCCGGCTTCAAAGCTTTTTAGGACAGGCTGGCTCTCCTATTAAGGGCTATTGCAGCTGGTGACTTTAAGTTGAAGCCAATGTCATTGACCATTCTGAAAATCCTAGGGGTCTGAAGAATTTTGCTGAATCTACTAAGCCCATGCTCTGTAAAGGGAACAACAAAGCCTGGATGATAGCACATCTGTTTATAATATGGTTTACAGAATATTAAGGCTACTTTTGAGATTGCTCAGAAAAAAAAAAAAGATTTCTTTCAAAATATTACTGCTCATTGAGAGGACTGACTCTAATTTTGAAATAACTTTCCCTCTGGGTAAAATGCTATCAAACAGTACTGCATGCTACCGAGGGAAGAGCCAACAGATGCAGAAAACTTCATTGTTGTCTTAATTTAAGGAATTGCCACAGCCACCTGAACCTTTAGCAACCACTATCCCGATCAATCAGCAGCTATCAATGTAGAGGCAAGACCTTTCACCAGCAAGATTCTAACCCCCTGAAAGTTCAAATGATGGTTAGCATTTTTTTTTTTTTAGCAATAAAGTACTTTTTAAATCAGGGTATGTACATTTATTTAGATGTAATGCTATCACACACTTAAAAGCCTACGATATAGTGTAAACATAACTTTTATATGCATGGGGAAACAAAAAATTCATTTGACTCACTTTATTGCAACACTTGCTTAATTTGGTGATCTGGAACTAAACCTGCAATATCCCTGAGGTATGCCTATAATTTTGATTTTTGAGTATATTTTATTATACCTATAACATGGTAGTACACATATAATTTGTGCATACATAATTATATTCGAAGTACATGTTCAAAAATATTGGACATGTTCAATGAAAATATATGTTCAAAAATATATTGGAAGTACATGTTCAAAAATTTTGTACTGAAAGGATATATAATTGAAATCATTTAGAGACCCCTGGAAAACTATATTTAGTAGTCTTGAAATAGAGGTAGCAACATGATAGTGTTATAAAGTCACAATATATCTAGTAAGGGGATGGATGGATAAGAGAGTGTTTAATATAAAGAAATACATACAGTATCAGATAGATTATAGTCTGAGCTGTATCTCTTAACTTCTTTGGTAATCCTGGACAAGCTACTATTTAATCAGTCCTGACTTCATTTTCTTTTTATCAAATATGGTGATGGGGCTAATTTGAGGTTTCATACTTTATGCTCACTTATACTCCAGAGGTTTTGAATAGTTCCTGTAGAGCACCTGCAAAGGGAGGAAGGAAAAGACTACAGGCAGACTCTAGCCTTGCTATATTGCTTCACTACCTAACACACTTTATTGATCAAATGTACAGGATAAGAACAGGGTCTGTGGTGTGGCTAGGGAGAAAAGAAAAGAAAACCACTGGGTCAACAGATGCAGATCATTTCTTAAGATCCCTTTTCATTTTAAGGGCAAATAAAATTCAAAGTTCTTATACCTAATCTTTGGTGTCAAAAACAAAAGCCTTTCTAAATATTAGATTATGTCTTAGTAAGTATAAAACTCCTGGGTGAGCTAAATACAATTAAATATGTGGAAAGCCATCAATATGCTGTGCTTGATGTAAAAGGTTGCACTATGATGAATTGGCCTTTACTTGAATCAACTTACTTTACAAAGTCAACCATAAGTATAACTTGTGTAGTAGTTATATTTTTTTCCAAAATCTTTTTTTTTTTTTTTAAGTAGGCTCCACACCTAGCATGGAGCCCAATGTGGGGCTTTAATTCATGACTCCTGAAATCAAGACCTGAGCTGAGATCAAGAGTTGGGTGCTTAACCAAATGAGTCACCCAAGTGCCCCTCCAAAATCTTTTTATCAGCTTATTAATTCAATTGATTAATCTAATTGGTTATCATGAAAGGAAGGAAACCATAAAAGATCCTAGAGAGAGAATGAAGAGTTGGCAAAGCAGGAATACTAATAGTGCCCTTAACTGAATAACTGCTATTGAGTAGCTCTGGCAATAGCACATTTAAAATTTCTGGGGTGAAAATATTTTTGAAACAGACTGGAAATTTGGCTGGCCTATTCTGAACAAATATTTTAAATCTTGGTTAGTCTCTCAAATTAGCTCTATTTGGTCTTTAGGATTCCATATTGGTATTTTCCTCAGCTTTATTTACATGAAAAATTAAGAATATTTTACTTATTTTACTACATAATAATTGGTCACAGTTTACACCTCCTTTCTTTCCACTTGATTATTGTCTTTCCACTTGGCTATTTGATTCTGTTGGAGAATTCGTGCTCCTGTGACTCTCAGGAAAAGCAACAGTTTATGCTAGCAATGCCTCCATGGTGGGCTGAACAACAATGGTTTTAAATCCTACACACCATAAAGTCATTTAAGTAACAGCAGCCAGAAGCCACTCTTACAGTACTCTTATTTTCCTTTCAAGGTTGTCTTTTGCATTTAAGGGCTAAATCACATCTAGGGGGGAGGGGGTTATAGATGGGCAAGGTACATGTAAACTCTCTCAGGAGCTTGTACTATTTGGAGTCTACTTAGCACCCTAACTCCGCAGGAAGGCAAGACACACCTTTCAAAGGACTTTGCACGTAGCTCACACTCAACACCATTCTACTCAGCTTAAAAATACATCCCTAATCACCCACTTGGGTTTGAAATGTTTGCAATTCACACATACATAAATACACGTCGCCCTTAATCTGTGCTATTATGTCCTACTTCCGATCCTGTTAAAAAAGATTAAAACAACGCGCAATCCTAAATTCACACTGTACACCTAGATACACTAGAACTTTAAAAAAGACTGACCTCATAACAACTACCTGGTTTCAGTGCCCACGGTGTCGTACCCCATCCTCGTCTAGATTTCCTCCAGCCCCGCCTTCGGGCCAATGGGACGGATTTCTTGCTCCGCCCCTTTCCTCACAGCCAATGGGACGCGCCGCACCACCCGCAGGCCACAACCCCATCGAATCGCCCCTCCAGCGCCTCAAGCTCGGGAGGGCCGTCACCCTCCCACCCCCCGCGCGCTTTCCGGACCGGGCGCATGCGCACTCTCATCGGGCCCCGGAGAGACGCTTAGGGATCGATTTTCTTTTCCTTTCTTTCTCCAGTCGCGCGACTCTCCGAAACCTTTTCCGCTCAACTGTAGCTGAGGCTCCCCCTCCTAGTCAGGGAAGGTGCTGCTCCGGCCTTGGGTGCATCAGTATCCGGATGTGGAGCCGCTCTCGCCCGGCGGGGACTCTGTGGCGGGGCGGAGCGCGGCGGCGTGCGCGGGGGCAGAGAGAAGGGGGCCCGTGGGCCCGGGCGCTCGCTGGACGCCGGGAGGTACCACCGCTGCCCACGGGGGAGGAGGGGGCGCCGGCAGTCGGGCGCCCACCCCGGAGCGAGGAGCTAGGGGAGAAAAAAGGCCGACAGTTAAGCTTGCTCCCCGCCGCCTTCGCCGTCTCCCCCGGGCTAGCCTCCCCCGGCCCCCTGCGCTCCCCGCGCTCCCGGCCGGGGGAGAGCGTGGTTTCCTGGCGGCCGTCGCTGTAGCCCGGCCGGGGAGCCCGGAGGAAGCGGGGGAGTCCCCGCCCAACGGCCCCCTCCCCGGCGGCGGCGGCGGCGGCGGCGGCAGCAGCGGCGGAGTCCGCCGCCCGGGCCCCGATGAGTAACTCCCGGAATAACCGGGTGATGGTGGAAGGGGTCGGGGCCCGGGTAGTGCGCGGCCCGGACTGGAAGTGGGGGAAGCAGGACGGCGGCGAGGGTCATGTGGGCACGGTCCGGAGCTTCGAGAGCCCCGAGGAGGTGGTGGTGGTGTGGGACAACGGCACCGCCGCCAACTACCGCTGCTCCGGGGCCTACGACCTGCGCATCCTGGACAGCGCTCCCACGGGTAAGTCTTAGCCCCCTAGCCACCGGCCTGGGCGCGTGCGGGGAAGGGGCGAGGCCGGGAGGGCGTCGGGCTGCCTGGGAGAAGGCCGCGGTGGGAAGGGAGAGAACCAAGGAGATTTTAGGTTCAGTACCTGGTAAACAAAAACTTGCAGAAAAGACCCCGCTACCCCCACGGGAAATGATGGCAGCACCGTCACCAGGATGCTTTCAAGCCTAGAAGGCACAAAGCGCCGGGAAGACAACAGACTGTTCCCCTCCTCCTTCTCTAGGGAAAGGGTCTGGAGAGGCCTGTCTAATAAGCCATTGAAATTAATCAGCCACCGAGTGATAACTGTCTGAAGAGAGGCTTGCCTAGCCATATGGTGTTTAGTTGTCGGGTTACAATTGCTGAGGGGCTTCTGGTAGCTCGAATTTGTTGAGATACCATGTATGCATGTATGTATGTATGTATGTGTAAGTGTATGTATTGCCCTCTGTAACACATAGAAAGACTTGGAGTTCAGTAGCTGAATGTTAATTGAGAGCTTGTAGAATGTTTTTCATCTAAATTGTTTCATTACTGATAGAGGGAAGAACAGTCTAAGCTGTTGAACCATTTCCTGTGTTAAATACCTTTTCCAAGTGGATTAGACACTGATTTTTTTGTAGTTAATATTCCATCTCGTATGTAAAATTATATTAGAGACTTACCCATTCATGCACAGTGAGTCAAGGTCCTTGATTCACAAATTTCAGGAATCTGTTTGTTATTGATTCTAGTATTTTTATGTAAGGTGGGAAACTGAAGGCTTGTGCTCATAAAATAAAGATCTAACCTTATTTCGTTGGATTACTTTAATCAAAAACATTTTTACAGATTTGTCCATGATACTCTATTTAGTAGAAAGTAGTTCAAATTTAAAATTTGTTACTTTTCAGAATGCAATAATAAGCTACTTTTAAAAATTGAGGTATTGCTGACATATTATCAGTTTTCTGTGTACAACGTGATTTGATATATATATTGCAAAACGATTATCACAGTAAGTCTAGTTAGCATCCATCATCATACATAGTCAATAAAATTTTTTTCCCTTTGTAATGAGAACTTTTAAGATTTACTGTCTTACCAAGTTTCCAGTATGCAACACAGTGTTATTAATTGTAGTCACCATGCTGTACATTACATCCCAAGACATTTATTTTGTAACTGGAAGTTTGTGTCCTTTGACACCCTTCATCCATTTCGCTTACTCCCACCTTTGGCAACCACCAATCTATTCTTTGTATCTATGAGCTTTACTTATTTATTTTTTTGAGATTCCCTGTATAAATGAGATCATATGGTATATGTCTTTCTCTGTTTTATTTCATTTGGCACAGTGTTCTTGAGATGCATCCATGTTGTTGCAAATGGCAGGGTTTAATTTTTTTATGGTTGAGTCATATTCCATTTTATATGTGTGCATGTATGTATGTGTATATATGTGTGTGTGATATATATATATGTGTGTATATATATATATGTATATATATATACATGGCACATTTTCTTTATCCATTTACCCATGGATTGACTTTTAGGTTGTTTCCTTGTCTTGGCTTTTGTAAATAATGCTGCAGTGAACATGAGGATGCATATGTTTTTGAGTTAGTGTTTTCATTTCTTTGGGTAGATACCCAGAAGTATTGCTCGATCATATGGTAGTTCTCTTTTTAATCTTTTGAGGAACCTCCATACTGTACCAGTTTACGTTCCCACCAACAGTAAACATCCTTGGTTTTGTCCACATCCTTGCCAATCCTTGCTATTTCTTGTCTTTTTGATAGTAGCCATTCTAACAAGCGTGAGGTGATATCTCATTGTGGTTTTGATTTGCATTTTTATGTTGATTAGTGATGTTGAGCATTTTTTCATTTGTCTGTTGGCCATCTGTATCTTTTTTTTTTTAAAGATTTTATTTATTTATTTGACAGAGATAGAGACAGCCAGAGAGAGAGGGAACACAAGCAGGGGGAGTGGGAGAGGAAGAAGCAGGCTCATAGCAGAGGAGCCTGATGTGGGGCTCGATCCCATAACGCCGGGATCACGCCCTGAGCCAAAGGCAGACGCTTAACCGCTGTGCCACCCAGGCGCCCCTCTTTTTTTTTTTTTTTTAATGATTTTATTTATTTATTGGACAGAGAGAGACACAGCGAGAGAGGGAACAGGAGGAGTGGGAGAGGGAGAAGCAGGCTTCCCGCTGAGCAGGGAGCCTGACATGGGACTCGATCCCAGGACCCTGGGATCATGACCTGAGCCGAAGGCAGACGCTTACAACTGAGCCACCCAGGCACCCCATGGCCATCTGTATCTTTGTTGGAAAAATATTCCGATCCTCTGTCCATTTTTTAATCAGATTGGTTTTTCTGCTATTGAATTGTATGAGTTCTTTATGTATTTTAGATATTAACCCCTTATGTGTATTATTTGCAAGTATTTTTTTCCCATTCAGAAGGTTGCTCTTTCATTTTGTTGATGGCTTCCTTTACTGTGCAGTGACTTTTTAGTTTGATGTAGTCCCACTTGTTTATTTTTGCTTTTGTTGCTTTTGGTTTTGGTGTCAAGTCCAAAAAAATCATTGCCAAAATCATTATTAAAGAGCTTACTGCCTGTGTTTTCTTTTAGGAGTTTTATGGTTTCACATGTTAACTTTAAAGTCTATTACATTTTGAGTTAATTCATAAATAAGCTACTTCTGTGGCTTGATGATTGAGTTTGACAAAGCCTAACAAATCTGAAATGGGTTCATGTTTGTTCTTGGCAGCAACAACAAGTCAACTCGGTTTTTTTTTGAACAGATAATTCATAAAATTATGTTTCTTAGCTGGTTATTTAAACATTGAGAAAGATGTATATGCATGCCCAAAAGAAAAGATTCAACAGTACAGAAAGGGACAGTCATTATTATCAGTTTCCTGTGTGTTCTTACATACTCTATTTATTGCAAGCATATTTATCAATATACTGTAAATCTACCTTTTTAAAGCACAAATGGTAATAAACTACATTCTCTTCTGCACTTTTGTTTCTTTCACTTAATAGTACATATCGGGAATTGTTCCACGTTAGCACATGTAGGTCTCTACCTTATTCTTTCATAACTGCATAATATTCCAGTGACTAGATGTCATGGTCTCTTTAACCAGTGCTTTCTTGATGGGCGTTTATATTGTTTCAGGTCTTCTTATTTACAATGATGGCAGTGAATAATCCTATGCATATGTGCTGAGTACTTCTGTTGTGGAAATGCTGCATCAGGGGGTACACATATTTAACATTTTGATAGATATTGACTAATTGCTGTCCAAAGACATTTTACCACTTCACACTCTGACATTTTACACTGAATGAGGCATATACCTGTTTCTGCAGGCTCTTAAAATTTTATCTTGCTAGCTCAAGCTGAAGTTTGACCACAGCTCAGTAATTTGAAGTCGTCTTGGTATCAGTAATTGCAGGTTTATGAGGAAATTTAAGTATCTTTCTAGGGTAAAGTGTAACAAATCCTATACTACAGCAGTTTTTGAAGGGTTGTTGATGTTGTCTGTGCTTTGTGGTGTGAAGTATATCTGTCATAAATAGTTTCATTATCTTACATAAAAGCAGATGTTTTTAGAGGTAATTGTTTTAAAATCTCAGTTTAATTTACAAGATAATTTTACACGTTTAATTTGTGTGCAATAATTCATCTTGCTCATCTGATTCTTTTAACAGACATTTTAAAAGCATTTCTAGATGCAGGATAGCTGGCCTTCTTATGCAATGCTATTGAAATGTATTTTAATTTCTATGATTTAATCTTCAGTATTTTTTTTTCCTTAAAGGATTGAACAAATCACAAGCTCGTAGATCTGATTTTACCCCAGGACTATAATATTTCAATTTTCTTTTCTCTTTTTTCTTCAAAATATTTGATAATTGATGTCTATTGGTACTTTATTATGTTTTCAAGACTTACTAAATATTGTATTTATTGTATACAGTACTTGATATTTATTTACATCATAGTTAATAAATTTAACCTTTCTGAAATAATTTTAGGTTTACAAAAATTACAAAACTAGTAATAAGAGTCCTCTTTTTTTGCCCCTTTTTCATTTTCTTCAAGTATTAATATCTTACAAAGTACAATTATTGAAACCAGAAAAATAAATTAGTACAATACTATTAACTAATCTACAGACTTTGTTCAAATTTCATCATTTGGCCCACTCATGTCCTTTTTCTGGTCCAGGATCCAATCTACGTTCTCAGTTACTATTGCATATAGTAATTGAGCTGCATGTGAGGCTGTCAAATTCTCCAGTTCCAGATTGTCTGTCTTTACTCTTGTGGTATTATTTTTTTACTTTATCAGGGTTCTTAATCTTTTACATTTACTTTGTTCTAAACAGCAGCTCAGAGTTCCAGTCATCCTACACTGTTGAAGCCAAGCTGTGCCTTTGGGAGAAGATATGATATTGTCATATTACTTAACTATCAGATCTTACCCAATATTCAAATTACTGAAATCTTACCTTGTCTGTAAAGCTTCTTTTGTTTAATGAGAAAAATCAACCTATTAATATTTGCTTGTAAGTGTATGGTTAGGGTCAACACAGGTGTTGGTAGCTGGTAAATTACATTACCAGGTGTGGGAGAAAATTTTCAGTTAGAAGCCAGCTAGCTGGCTTTTTCCTTTATGTATGAGATAAATGGATTAGATCATTTTAGATACAAATTTTCTTCTAGCTTTGAAAATTTGATTTGATGTTAATAGTAAAGAGCTAATAACTATTCATATAGCTAACCAGCTAACTTGGAAATACAAATTAAAAAAAGATATCTTTCACTCCAGTCAGAGTGACAAAAATTGAAAGTCTAAAAGTAGTATGTATTGATGCAGAATATGAGAAATCAGAACTCTCAGGTTATTGGTGGGACAGTAGATTGATACAACCACTTTAAGAAGCAGTTTGGCAGTCTTGTAAACTTGACAGTGCACATATTCTGCAACTAAGAAAATCTTCTAAGTGTATATCCATGAGATCCTCAGGCACAAATCCATAGAAAGGTATGTATAAAGAAATTCATTGCAGTATTGTTTATAAAAGCAATAATTTGGTAACTACTTAGAGTTTTTACATAGAGTAATTTGTATGTCATGTTACATGAGTCTCATACAATAGCATATTAGCAGTTAAGGTGAAAGAATTAGTGTATATTTACCAAATATTTGTTAAGTAAAAAAGTAGGTTTCAAAGCAATACTGTAGATGATACTATGCTTTTTATGTAACTTCTAAATACGGAAAAATTATGGAAAAATATATGTAGAAGAAGGATAAATACCTGGACTGAAAGGATCCAACTATCAGGGTGATATTTTGATATTTTGCTTCTCATCAGAATATTCTTTTTTTAAAAAATGAGAGCAATATGATTTTTCTTCATTTTTTGAAAGTCTTAGTTTAATATGTTAGTAAATCAAGTCTGATTCTAAATTGAATTTGCGTCTGTTCTTGATTTTGCTAGATGCTGTAGCTTTTAGGAGACCTCGCAAAGATGGATAATTGATCCAAAGGGAAGAAGTGCATTTCTGAGTATGTTATGCTGGTTTTGAGCTCTTGCGTCTTGGCTTCAAACCCACTCTGTCTGTATTCTACCTTGTGAAGCTGGGGTAGCACTCTGCATCTTCTTTTTTGCCAGCTGGATCCTATTTGGTTCTACCAATAGGGGACGCTCGAAGGAGACTGGAAGGCTGGAGTGGGAAAAGGGACTTGTTCTTTTCTGTTTTGCTTGCTTCCTTTTGGTATCATCTTATCCAGAGGATTTCAGTGTCAATATTTGATTCCAGTTTCCTTAGTTCCAGTATAACCAGAAATATCCTCAGCGTGCCCCCACTCACTGACACCAGCACCAGCTGGTCATGACCCTTTCATTAAGACCTGGATCCTAGCCCTAGCCCTATGGGACACTTTTTTTAAGCCTCTTATATTTTAGAAATTTCATTTTTTTTCATTGTTTCCCCATTTCTAGAAGTGGGGGATTGGTGTCCTGACCAATCCTAACTGGACCCTAACTAATACAATTTACTAAATCTTAATCTTATTTTTCTATTCCATTACCAGTTAAGTAAAATTTTTATTGAAATTTAGCTAGTAATTTTCCATCTTTTCTGATGCTAATCATTTCTTATGTATGAATTGGAAGGTGTTTCACTTTTATATTTTGAATCAATGAATTCCGAATTTACTGAATTTAAAACGAAGTAAAATATTTTCTTTTAAGGATGTGAATATGAAAATTTATTGGGGATACACATCATTTTGGCATTAAAAACCATGTAATGATGGAAACATCTCCAAATACCAGTTTTCACCTTGCTTACTCTAGTTTCTTTTGGGCAGCACTTATTTTCTCGCATCATCTCTATCTGGGACACATTAAATGGGTATAATTAAAAAATCTTAAAAGGAGCATACCACTAACACCTACTTTTCATCCCAGAAAATGTGTGCAATTTTGAAACATTTATTTTTCATTTATTTTGTAAATGAAAAATATGGAACTCATTCTTAATTTTGCGTCTTAAGCAGTTTGTCTCAATATAATCAACAACATGTTGTTTTGTGTCTTTAACATGCATTCCACAAATCCATTTAATTAGGCACAAAAAAGCTGCAGCATGTCTTAATATGTCAGAGGTGAGCAACAGTGGTGGGCCCTGGTTCTCAATCTCTCACTGACCTTCTACACCTGTGTTCCCTGTGTGATGTGTGAGTTTTTGTACAGGCCCACTGAGGGTGCTAGTGTCAGCTGACTAATTTATAGTTAGTAAAACTTAATCTCATTCTTAGATTTTTAGGAAAAAAATAAATATAAAAGTAAAAGTTTCAGTGAAAGTCCACAACCCCTTTTTTAGAATGCTTGGGATGAATTTATACTTTTGGATTTTAGAACTATGGTATGTTTGCAACACAGTACATAACACCCACTTTGAAGTCCACAGTGGCACCATGTAATCAAATAAATTAATATTTCTGCAGGGAAGCATATGAATTATTATACTAAGGGGATAATAAAGACTACCTACTATATATAGCCTTTTGTTCAGATCAGGGTTTATCACTAAGTGAGTTTGCTGCTAACTTAGAAAACACGTACAGTTTATAATTATTGATAAGACATTGTCGACTTCCATTTTCTCTTGCATTTCAAAGGATCATGTGCTGTATCTCCTGAGTTGTATACCTCACTTTGGAAACCATTGCTCTAAGTTACCTCGAGGGAACTTATGCATTTTAAGTACCTATAGGAAAATGGCTTTTTAAAAAAAGAATATTCCTCCTCATCTTTTTTTTTTCCTAAGATTTTATTTGAGAGAGAACGAGAGAAAGACCACAAGCAGTGGAGCAGCAGAGAGAGAGGGAGAAGCAGGCTCCCTGCTGAGCAGGGAGGCTAAAGTGGGGCTCCATCCCAGCACCCTGAGATAGTGACCTGAGTTGAAGGCAGCTGCTTAACCAACTGAACCACCCAGGCACCGCTCCTCCTTGACTTCTTAAACCCATTTCTTTACTCACATTTTCATTTGTCCCCACATCACTTAGCTTGCCTCTTTTACCATCATGTCTGGATTACAGTGATAGAACATTTCCTCCATTGGACTTAGGAACATAGCAACAACTTTCATTTTTTTAAAATTGAAATATAGTTGACATACAATGTTATATTAGTTTCAGGTGTACAGCAGTGATTCAGCAATTCTGTCATTACTCAGTGCTCACCATTGTGAATGTAGTTATCATCTCTCACCAAAGCTGTTACTGTATTACTGACTATATCCTCTACATTGTACTTTTCATCTCTGTGTTATTTACTTTATAACTGGAAGTTTGTACTTAAGCCCCTTCACCTATTTTGTCTATTCTCCTACACCTCTTCCTTTTGGCAGCCACTAGTTTGTCCTGTAATGTTTATGAGTCTCTTTCCCTTATTTGTTGTTTTTTGTTTGTTCCTTTTTCTTTTTTTAGGTTTCATGTATAAATGAAATATGATATTTGTCTTTCTCTGTCTGACTTATTTTACTTAGCTTAATACCCTCTAGACCCATCCATGTTGTTGTGATTGGCAAGGTTTCATTCTTTTTTTTTATGTCTGAGTAATTTCCCATTGTGTATATATACCACATTATCTTTATCCATTCATCTGTCAGTAGACATATAGGTTGCTTTTGTCTTGTTCCTGATCTTAGAGTATTGAATATGATGTTAGCTGTGGGTTTATCACATGTGACCTTTATTTATTTATTTATTTATTTATTTATTTATTTATTATTTTAAAAGATTTTATTTATTTGACAGAGTGAGAGAGTACAAGCAGGGGGAGTGGCAGAGGGAGAGGGAGAAGCAGGCTTCCCGCTGTGCAGGGAGCCCTACGTGGGCCTCAATCTCAGAACCCTGGGATCACCATCTGAGTGGAAGGCAGACACTTAACCAGCTGAGCCACCCAGGCACCCCATAATTGAGCTTTATTGTGTTGAGGTGTATTCCCTCTAAGCTAACTTTGTGAGAGTTATCAGTTTTAAGAGTTTTTGTCTTTGTATGCCCATAGCTCTGTGTAAACAGGTTCTTGTGAAATAGTCTGGTATTTAAGTTATCTTTAAAACTTGTTTTGGAGGGAAAACAGGTTCTGAATTCTATACAACTGGCTTACAAATGAATTGATAGAACACTAAGATAACAACTAAGATATTTCACTTAGTGGAGGAGGTAAGGAAACAACAGCAGATAGTCCAGACATTCATTTTGGAATACTTTTTTTTTTTTTTTAAAGTACATTAACCTCTGTAGATAGTTGCATTGGTTAGAATTAGTTTATATTCTGTAAACACACTCATGATATGAGTATTTGGTTTTCTCCAGGGGTAGATTTCTTTTCTTGATGATAATTTTGTTCCTAAAAAGTCAAGAAATGGGATGGAAACTTTTATTTAAAAAAATCATTATTTGATTTTTAAGAGTTTTTAGGGCTGATGGTAATAAATCATAACAGCTTGGAATTGTAATAGTTAAGATTATGGTGCCTTGTTCACCCCTTTCCCGAGTCTCTCTTCATGAAGTAGTGGAAAATACATTAGTTTAGTAGGGAAATTAAGATTATTTGTTCATTTTAGATTTTATCAAGTAAGACTGTTAGCTAGGGGAGTAGACTAATATTTCATGAACTCCAGTCATGTATCAGGCACTATGCTAAGTGTTTTATATATTCTTTCTCATTTAATCCCGATAAAAAGTTATTTTATAGCCTTTATTTTACTGATGAGAAAACAGGCTATGAGAAATGAACTAGCTTGTCTAAGATTTCATAAGTAATAAGTTGATGGTGGAGATTAAAATCTGGGTTTGTCAGGGCTCCTGGGTGGCTCAGTCAGTTAAGCTCTGGCTTTGGCTCAGGTCATGACCCCAGAGTCCTGGGATAGAGCCCGCATCCTGCTCCCTGCTCAGCAGGGAGTCTGTTGCTTCCTCTCCTGTTGCCCCTCCCCCCTGCTTGTGCTCTCTCATGCTCGCTCTTGTTCTCTCTCTCTCTCTCAAATGAATAAATAAAATCTTTTTAAAAAAATCTGGGTTTGGGGGCACCTGGGTGACACGGTCGTTAAGCATCTGCCTTTGGCTCAGGGCGTGATCCCAGAGTCCTGGGACGGAGCCCCACGTCAGGCTCCTCCGCTGGGAGCCTGCTTCTTCCTCTCCCAATCCCACTGCCTGTGTTCCCTCTCTCGCTGGCTGTCTCTCTGTTAAATAAATAAATGAAATCTTAAAGAAAAAAATCTGGGTTTGTCAGTCTTTTTTATTTTTTTAACTTTAATAAACATGAATCTCTTTGAGCCATAGTTCTTTATCTGTAAAATGAAGTGGGAGTATGTCAAGGTACACAGACACGTGTTTTGCTTCTAAAGTGAAATAGTGAATTTTTATTGTTTAGCAGGAAAAAAGTGTTAAATTCTTAATTTTGTTTCTCCTCGTTAACTTTCTGCCCCTATGCAACAAATGCTAAAAATAACAAATATACTACTAAAAGTGTCCAGTGTGTGCCTATTTTGATAACTTGTTTCTTTTGTTTAGACCGTGTAGGGCATGACTGTAATTTTATTATTGCAAACTTATAATAGAGTAGTAGAGCATGCAAAAATGAGAATAACTTGTCCAAGAGAAAAGATATGATGGGGGGCGCCTGGGTGGCACAGCGGTTAAGTGTCTGCCTTTGGCTCAGGGCGTGATCCCCGCATTGTGGGATCGAGCCCCACATCAGGCTCCTCTGCTATGAGCCTGCTTCTTCCTCTCCCACTCCCCCTGCTCGTGTTCCCTCGCTTGCTGGCTGTCTCTATCTCTGTCAAATAAATAAATAAAATCTTTAATAAAAAAAAAAGAAAAGATATGGAGTTGTAGATTTTGGTGAGATGCCTTCAGAGACATTTTTTTAATGTGTAACGAGTTGGTTGTACTTGAAGTAGTGATGTTTCACTCTGCTACAGTGTTGAAATCAACTAAAAAGTAGATAATCTTTTCAATTTTTAAAGTGTATCTCTTTGAGATTTATTTGACTAGTAGAATAGGACTTGATAACTTACAGTATTTTGAATCTAGTAGGTTGAATGGGGAACATGATGTCCTAGATATGTTACTATTCTTTAAATACGATCACATGGAGAAAAAACTCTGGTGGAGCAAAGACCTTAAGAGGACCAAGCTTTGTAGTCAGACCCACCTAGGTTTGAATTTGAGCCTGCCACCTACTAATGTTGTATGACTTCAGGTAGGTTACTTATCTGAGCCTCAATATCTTCATCTTTACATGGGGATCATAATGCCCAGCTTTTAGTATTGTTGGGAAGGTTAAATAAAGTGTGTGTAAAGCACATTAGCTTGATGTGGTAATGTGTAGTGGCTAGTATTGTTAATAATAACAGTCTTATTTTCATTAACTTAGTATTTCTCAGGAGAAAGGAATGTGGAATATACCAACCAGCTGACAGGTCACAAAGGCCTTGCCCTCATTAGGAATTTTAATTATTGTTGAGACAATTTCTAAACCAGTAAGTAGTTTGAAGGTTCAGGGAGAATAAGATGCATTCTATAGTTGGTTTAACCCTCTTTAATCTCTGTATTACTTTTTGTCGCATTGATTTGGGGTTAAAGTTGAATGCAGAAATAGGATTTCTTATTTGGTTGAATGACGTCAACAGTTATGCCACAATAAGTAATTACATTTAAATACTATCTTATGACTTGTAAATTCTTTTTTTTATGTTAGGTGAAATCTTTCAATTAGGGCACAAATTTAGAGGATTAACTAGGTGTCATATTAGTCTATTAAGATTTTTTTAACTTTAAAAGTGTTTTAAAATTTATCATCTAATATATAAGATATCCAAGTAGATTATGAGTGATAAATACTCGTGAACCCATCTAGAAACAANGGCAGGCTCATAGCAGAGGAGCCTGATGTGGGGCTCGATCCCACAACGCCGGGATCACGCCCTGAGCCGAAGGCAGACGCTTAACCGCTGAGCCACCCAGGCGCCCCATAGTCTATTAAGATTTTTTTTAACTTTAAAAGTGTTTTAAAATTTATCATCTAATATATAAGATATCCAAGTAGATTATGAGTGATAAATACTCGTGAACCCATCTAGAAACAAAACGCCCTGTGTACTTCTATCCAATTTCATTCCCTTCCCTCCTCTCCTAAGGTAACCGTTACCCAGAAATTTATCATTTTTATGGGTTTTTTNATGACTTGTAAATTCTTTTTTTTATGTTAGGTGAAATCTTTCAATTAGGGCACAAATTTAGAGGATTAACTAGGTGTCATATTAGTCTATTAAGATTTTTTTAACTTTAAAAGTGTTTTAAAATTTATCATCTAATATATAAGATATCCAAGTAGATTATGAGTGATAAATACTCGTGAACCCATCTAGAAACAAAACGCCCTGTGTACTTCTATCCAATTTCATTCCCTTCCCTCCTCTCCTAAGGTAACCGTTACCCAGAAATTTATCATTTTTATGGGTTTTTTTTAACATTTGTGCTGCGTTTTTATGTACCTGTAAACAATATATAGTACTTTATTTGCATCATTTTGTATTCTTAGATAATTAAAAAAAATCAGCATTATGGTTGAAGGATTCATTCACGTTGAGTTGTGTGACTAATGAGCATTAATTTTAGGTGTTCCATTCTATACCGAATATATGTTTCCATTCTTTTGTTAGTGAACTATTGTTTACTTTTTTCTTTTGCTATTACGGGAAGTGATAATTTAAGTATTCTTGTTACATGTTGAAGTGCTTTGTTGAGTGCACTGCTTATAGTGAGAATTCTAGTTATTTCTTTCAGTCATCTTTTCTAACTAGAAATTTAACATTTTACTTAAATAAATCAGTGCTTTGTGATTTTGAGTTGTTTTCATTGGTTCTCTTAAGAACTGTGATCATTGATCTTGACCAGCATGTTGTATTGTTCTGATTAAATTTTCCAGCAAAAAGACTTAAGCTATGTAAATTCTCTAAGTTTTTGAATTTAGGCTAGATGCCATTAAAATGTGGAGCAGATGGTCATTTGAGTATTGGTAGAATGAGTCAAAAGCTATCATCAGGTGGTTCATTTAATTGTGGCAGATGTCTTCATAAAGCGTAGCAAAGGAAAAGAGAATTAAGTCTCTAGGGTAATATGGTATTCTATAGGAAGGAGAAAAAGGACTAATAGGTTTAGTTAGGGAATTAAGTTTTATGAAATGAACATTTTAAGGAATAACACTTGCCAAGGCTAAGGAGGTTTATACTGGGAGGGAATGGTTTTAGATGAGAATGAATTGGGTGAATGTCTTAGGGGAAACAAATAAGCTACTGAAGTAAGAGAGCAGTAAAATGTTGGTCTTGCTTATTAAATACTTTTTCTCCTTTTTGTGTTTTCTTTAAATATCAACTTTTGTTTTAAAGTCAATTAATTGTGTTCTCATTAAAAATTCTGTAGTGCTCATTTTGATGGTGGAGTAGGCTGCTTTGTTTACTTTTTCCAATTCTCAGCCTTAGTCTGTTTCACAGCTGTTCAGTAGCTTTGTTGGCATTTGAACTGTGGGAACCAAGAAAGGATTTGGATGTGCTTTTGTGTGCATTAATGGTTTTCCTGAAGTATTCTCTAAAACCATGAATTGTAGGTTTTTTTTTTTAACCAGTTATCATTGTGTGTTTAAATGGCTCTTTTTAAAGAAAACCTATACTTAGATTATGAGCTCAGTTGTTATCATTGTGCTTTGTGGAAAATGAGCTTAGAGATGAAAAATAGGTCAATAAGAGAATAGCTGAAAACTGGACTTTTCATTTTTTGGTCAGATGGGGAGGTTGGGATACATTTTCTCTATATGCCTCAGCCAACTCTCATTTGAAGAGCTGTGTAGTTAAGGACAAACCTCTTAAGTGCATAGTGGATACCGATTTGTTCAGTGCATTTTACTTTTTGTGATGACATAGGAGACCTGTTTTAGACCTATTCAGAAACTTAACCACTGTGTGGACACTTACTGACATTTGATATTAATTTTGATGTTTTGGTCATGGTGCTTTCCTGGGGTAAGACAGGTTAGCCTGTGACTGCCGGCATGTGCCAATGAGGAGTGTGGTCGGATAAAGTATATATTTTCTTTTCATGAAATAGCTCAGTTAGTGTGAGGGTTAAAAGAAATAAAAACTTCTAAGCAGTAGTTACATACTCTATTGCTAGAGTATTTGAAAGTTGGTTTCTCTAAATATTTGCTGTAAATATGATGTTTTTGTTTTATTTTTATTTTATTTATTTTGTTTTATTTTATTTTTATTTTAATTTATAGGTGACATACCTAACGTCTCTGATGATATACTCATATTAAATGTCCCTACTCACTCAGCTGCTTCCCAGAATTAATATACACTCAGTGTAGAAGATTTGGAAAACCACAAAGGGTAATCCCACCAGTACATTTTGGAGATTATCTTTCTAGTTTTTCTGTGCATGTGTATTATATGTCTTATATAATGGCATACTGTAGTTCTTTGCAGACTACTTTAGAAAATAGTAATGAGTTTATGAAAAAAATGTAATTTACCATATCAGTAATATTTCTTCTATAACATGGTTAAATTGCATAGATTTCTCTCTATGGATTACCATAGTTTACACATAAAATAGCCCCATATTTTTGACATAGGTTATGTTAAATTTTGTTTTTATCTACAAACAACTTAGTACCTTTTGATGTACTTTTTAAAAATTTTGAAGACAGCATCACAGTCTTTTTTTTTTTTTTTTAAGATTTTATTTATTTATTTATTTATTTATTTATTTATTTAGGGAGAGAGAGGGCATGAGCAGTGGGGAGGGGCAGAGGGAGAAGCAGACTCCCTGCTGAGCGGGGAGCTGGATGCAGGATTTGATCCCAGGACCCTGGGATTATGACCTGAGCCAAAGACAGACACTTAACCAACTGAGCCACCCAGGCATGAGACAGGGTCATAGTCTTTAAGGCATTTGAAACATTTTGCAAGTACCTTCCATAAAGGTTGTATCAATTTATATTTTCCTCTTAGCAAAATCTGACTGGCTCACTCTTCGAATACATGTATTTAATCTGTGCCAATTTGAGACAATAACATTGGTCTTGTTTTGTGTTTTTTAAAAAAAATACGAAAATAATATGGTTATAATAAAGCAATTCAGAAGTATACAGGACAAAACATGAGAGTGCTCTCCCCTTATCCTCCTGTACCCTGAACCAGCGTCAGCAGTTTGGAGTGGGTTTTCAGATTTTCTCTCTCCGTATACTGTGTGTGCTCATTTGGGTATGTGTGCTTCATGTCATCTTAGAAAGACTACTCAAAATTGTAAAATATGCTCAGCTTTTTTTTCTAGCACTTTTATTATTTTCTGTTTTCATATTTAGCTTTTTAATTTAGTTTATTTTTGGTATGTTGTACTGTGGGGAACTGTAACAGAGTTCATACTTTTTTAAAAACTCGCTTTGAATGGTTACAGATTACCCCAAAACTTAGTGGTGTGTAACAATTTATATGTTCATTGCTTCCATGGGTTGGGGATTTGGAGACAGCTTGGGGAATGGTTTGTCTCTGCTCTGCAGTGTCTGTATGACCTCTCCATGTTCTTCTGTATCATAGGCGGCTTCAGGGTAGCCAGACTTACGATGAAAGAACTCCCCAGGCATGCAGGGTATATGAATCTTTTTTTTTTTTAATAATTTTTTTCTTTTAAAGATTTTTTATTTATTTATTTGACAGAGATAGAGACAGCCAGCAAGAGAGGGAACACAAGCAGGAGGAGTGGGAGAGGAAGAGGCAGGCTCCTAGCGGAAGAGCCTGACATGGGGCTCAGAACGCCAGGATCACGCCCTGAGCGAAAGGCAGACGTGGTCTGAGCCACCCAGGTGCTCCAGGGTATATGAATCTTGAGAGAGCTATAAAGACAGACACAGACAGACAAGTGGCACCTGCATTGTCTTTTATGATCTAACCTCAGAAGTCTCACAGTGTTACTTCTGCTTCCTTATTTTGACTGTGGGGACTGCAAATGCCCAGGTCCAGTGGGGAAGAAAATAGACTTCCTCTTAGTGGTCATCTGTCATAGTCACAGTGTCAGAAGAGCAGTTAAGATGGATATATATTGGTGTGGTCCCCTTTGGAAAATACAATCTGTCACACTTTTCCTCCACTGTAAATATATACTCAGTTTTTCAGGAATCTAATTGTTATATAATGTGCATATAGAGCAAGGATACATCTGTATTTCATTGTTAAAATCTGAATTTTTAAAAACTCATATTCTGATTTGCTATTTCTTATTATAAGTTGCAGTTGTATAAACATTTAAAATTCAATTTAATAGTCCTGCATCAGACATAATGTTATGATAGTTCTTCAAAATCTTTATGTGTTGATTGGTTTTAGAATTTACTTTAAAAAATATCTTTGTGAGCTAGAATAATTTCTTTCTTAACTTTGTAAACATTTCCTATTTGTGTTGGGAAATAATAGCTACAGGAATAATTGCAGATTTTTTTCAAAATGAACATTATAAAGAATTGATGACATGTTGATTTAAAGTAAAATATAGCAAATTCTTAGTAACCCAAGAGATGATTACCCAGTTTAATGGATTATTTGGTACCTTTTTTTTTTTTTAAATCCTTGTGTGATTAAAAAAAAAAAACCACTCTTTTTTTCTGTGAATTCATGTATATTCTCAAAAAAGAAGAATAGATAAAGGTTGCATTTCGCCATTTGATATATATTCCAAATAACTGAAGCATGTAATACTAGTGAATGTTATTAGCTTTGAGTGTTATGGCTTAAAATCTGTGGTTTTTAATTTTAGTATACATTCTGTTTAGAATATAATTTCTTTTGGGCTTATGGCTGATGATAATTTTCATGATTGATGCAGTCAGACTTAATTAGCCATAGGATAGAATACATTATCAACTTTTGAGAAGTAGTGGATTATATGCTGGTTTTTAGGACTGTCTTGCATGGCAGTTGTGTCCACTGTTGCTGTGCTGGAGTGAAAACATTTAAGAGGAACTGAAAAGACAGATATAGCTGCAGGTAAATCATGAGCTTTGGGAGAAAACCTGACATAAAACAGTAATGAGAGAATTGCCATGGAGAAGGTAGGTAATTTGCTAAAACAGGGGTAATCCATGCATGAGTAATTGAATGTTCTCTATATGTAGTTTCTGGGAAATTGAGAATTTAAAAATTATTTGATTTTCTGTATAAGTTGCCAGATTTGCTTGGGATATATGATGATTTTGATCACCAAGTTATTTAAATAGATGATTAGTACATTCGATAAATCTGTATTAAGATTAAATTAAGGGGCGCCTGGGTGGCACAGAGTTTAAGAGTCCGCCTTCAGCTCAGGGCGTGATCCCGGCGTTATGGGATCGAGCCCCACATCAGGCTCCTCCGCTATGAGCCTGCTTCTTCCTCTCCCACTCCCCCGCTCGTGTTCCCTCTCTCACTGGCTGTCTCTCTCTCTGTCAAATAAATAAATAAAATCTTAAAAGATTAAATTAAGTACAGTGTAATTCTTTATATTTGCATTTACTTTAAAGCCTTTCAAAGTGTTTTTACCTCTATATATCACTTTAGCATCACAAGGTCCCTTACTGTATTATCTTTGTCTGCTTGGGCTGCCATAACAAACTACCATAGAGTGGGTGGTTTAACAACAAGGATTTATTACCTGTAGTTCTGGAGGTTGGGCAGTCCAAGATCAAGGTGCTAGCTAATTCGGTTCCTTGGTGAGCATTGTCTTTCTGGTGTGTTGCCTTCTAGCTGGGTCCTCATGTGGCAGAGAGTGGGAGACTTCTTAGCTCTTTCCCTTCTTTTAAGGACGCTAATCTCATTATGGAGGCCTCACCCTCATTACCTCTTCTATGCCTAGTTAACTCCCATAGGTCTCATCTCCAAATGCCAGCACGGGGACGGTTAGGGCTACGACATATGAATTTTAGGGGGAGGGGAATGCATTCAGCCTGTAACGCACATGAAAGGAAGTATTTTCTCAATTGATAGATGAGAATATTGATTCCAGAGTAGTAGTTAATTAATTCTTTACGTTACCTAGGTAGTGAGTTAGAGAACTAGTTTCTTAAATCAGATACTTTTGTTTTTACCATTTAATGCAACAATTTAAATCTGCAAGTCAGAAATCATGTCTTGTTATTTCCCAGCCTGACTATAATTTATTTCTAAGTCTCTGACAATATTTCAAATTGCTGCCTAACAATGAAGCTGCTCCTGGTTCACTGAATACACAGTGTTCTTCCTTCCTTTGAAGGGTCCACTCATCCAGTATTTCTAGGAAACTTGTCCTGATTCTTTTTTCTTTTTGTTTCTTAGATGAGTATCTATTAATAGAGGCCTGGACTTGCAATTTTTTTTTGTAAAGATTTTATTTATTTATTTGTCAGTGAAAGAGAGAGCACAAGCAGAGGGAGCAACAGAGGGAAAGGAAGAAGCAGGCTCCCTGCTGAGCAGGGAGTCGGATGTGGGACTCGATCCCTCGATCCCGGGGGTCTGGGATCATGACCCAAGCTGAAGGCAGATGCTTAACTGACTGAGCCACCCAGGTGTCCCTGGACTTGAAATTTTAAGTATGTGCTTATTTGTTTTTTTCTTTTCTTTTTCTTTTTTTTTTTCTTGTTAATGACTCTCTTTTTTTTAAGTAGAGCAGTTCTAGATTTCAGTTATTGTACTGTTTGTTCCTAAATACCTCTTATTTATTTGTTTTCTCTTGAATGATCTCATTTATACCTTTTGGTATAAATGGTTACTTTCTACATCTATTGTTTTCTAACCCATAGCCACCAAGTCCTAAATCTCTTATGACTGTTTTCTCTCCAATTTTACTAGCTTTATCCTGGCTTAAAGTACCATTATTTTCACCTGGACTGTTGTGTAAACTTCTTACAATTTGACCCCTTTTCTCTAGCCACTTTAATTTTCTTCCTTTCTGTTCTCCATACTACACCAGGGATGATACTTGAAAGCAGCAGAGGGCCTGCCCACAGTAGCAGTAAAATAGTTACTGAATGAAATCAGTAGGTACTGATGTCTGCCATCTTCCCTGTCCCTGCAGTCAAGCATTTGTATGACAGGAGACTGTGGAAGGTTTGCAGATGGAACATACTTGGTGTTGGGTGTTGTGCTCCTTTGTAGTTCATTAGGCATCCCAACTTCCTTCTACTGTTCTTCCTCTGACCGGCCCCCTTTTTATAAACCATCTCAGCTCAGGCACAAGTTTATCTTCATGTTTGGCTCTTTATTTAGAAAATAGTTACCTTCCGGGGGCGACTGGGTGGCGCAGTCCTTAAGCGTCTGCCTTCGGCTCAGGGCGTGATCCCGGCATTCTGGGATCCAGCCCCACATCAGGCTCCTCCGCTATGAGCCTGCTTCTTCCTCTCCCACTCCCCCTGCTTGTGTTCCCTCTCTCGCTGGCTGTCTCTCTCTCTCAAATAAATAAATAAATCTTTAAAAAAAAGAAAAGAAAATAGTTACCTTATGGGATTTTAAACTTGAATATACAAAATTAATTATGCAGGGTTTTTTCCCCCTTATCAGGAAGCAGCAATAGTGTATCAGTTCTTCTAGAGTTTAGTAATAACTTTACTTTTGAGCTCTAGATCTTACATATGTAGCGCATTCTTTCTTCTTAGAACAGCCCTTACCTTTATTTTTTTTTGTAAAGATTTTATTTATTTATTTAACAGAGAGAGAGACAGCCAGCGAGAGAGAGGGAACACAAGCAGGGGGAGTGGGAGAGGAAGAAGCAGGCTCCTAGTGGAGGAGCCTGGTGTGGGACTCGATCCCAGAACTCTGGGATCACGCCCTGAGCCTAAGGCAGACGCTTAACGACTGAGCCACCCAGGCGCCCCATAAAACAGCCCTTAACTTTAAAGAACATAATGCCTTCTCCAAAGGGAACAGAGGTTCTGAGAACTAAAGTGACTCCTTTTATTTAATTATGGAAAATTTCTAAACTTGCGCAAAATAGGGAATTATATAATGAGCGTCCCAGTTACCACCTTCAACATGAACAATCTGGTTTCATTTAAACCCCACCTTCTCTGCTCCCCCATTTTCTTGAAATAAATACTATTATTTTATATGTAAATACTTAAGTTAAGATGACTCTTTTAAGGGCACAATAGCTAGTGAAAGCCAGAACTCAAATCCAGGAGTGTTAGTGTTGAATGGACAATACAGTGCTTGCTTGTATTTCCATATTGGGCCTCATCATATATTACCGTAAAGTAGTGACACTGATGTTCACAGGTCCCACATTGTTTAAAAAACTTCTAGTTTTATTTTATTTTTTTTTAAAGATTTTATTTATTTATTCGACAGAGATAGAGACAGCCAGCGAGAGAGGGAACACAAGCAGGGGGAGTGGGAGAGGAAGAAGCAGGCTCCCAGAGGAGGAGCCTGATGTGGGGCTCGATCCCATAACGCTGGGATCACGCCCTGACCCGAAGGCAGATGCTTAACTGCTGTGCCACCCAGGCGCCCCAAAAAACTTCTAGTTTTAATTTATCAAGTGATCTAAATAGAATAGTGACCATTATCCCCAGTCTTGTTACCCAAAAATGTTATTTATTTTCATTACTTTATAGTGGTACCTTTTATAGTTTTTTTTTAAGATTTTATTTATTTGGGAGAGAGAGGAGACAGAACATGATAGTGGGGGAGGGACAGAGGGAGAGGAAGAAGCAGGCTCCCCGCTGAGCAGGGAACCTGATGGGATTGTGGCCTGTGACCAGAACCAAAGGCAGATGCTTAACCGACTGAGCCACCGAGGCGCCCCCCCCCTTTTATAGTTCTAATTGTGTCATTCATGTGATCATTTTTAGTGGAGGTCATATTACCAATTGCTTATTTCCTTTTTCCAGCCTTTATTCTTCTTCCGTAAGGAAGACAAACGAACAGCAATCTTGAATATAGTATGTAGTTTCCTTTTACACTGAGAAACTTACTTGGTAATCTTTTCCTAAAGTTTGTTGTTTAGGGTGGGGAGTTTGTCAATACCTAAGGATAGATGCTTAAATTAATTGATAGTTTGTTTCCATGATATCAAGAGGCTAAACTTGTTTTTTTTCTTTTGGAGTAATTGTTTACCTAGAGAATAGGTTGAAATTCCTCAAAAGATTCTGAGTATTTGAAGTCTGAAACATCTACTTGGTAGTAAATGATTCTTTCTGTCACTAGATTGAACCTAAGTTTCAGTTTGTATTCGAATGACAGCAAAAAAAGTGCTACCAAGAAGTACTCTTACTAATGAAGAAAGAAATGATAGAAAAGGTTTAGTCTATAACTTGTACTGATTAAAATACTTGAAATATGTTGGCTTGAAACTATATATGGTGCATTTGAAATACTGTTTCCTACTTTACTGAATTACTTTATAAAATGCTGTTTTTATTTTTCCCCCAGGGAATAGTATTCAAGTAAATAATGCTTGTAGTTAATGTAAGCATGTATCTTTGTTTTAATAGGCATCAAGCATGATGGAACCATGTGTGATACCTGCCGCCAGCAACCAATCATTGGCATTCGATGGAAATGTGCAGAATGTACAAATTATGATTTGTGCACTGTTTGTTATCATGGAGATAAACATCATTTAAGACATCGCTTTTATAGAATTACTACACCAGGAAGTGAGCGGTAGGGTAAACAATTTTTCTTCAATTGTAATTCCTTCTTGGCATTCAATTTTTTATACTATTCAGCCTTAAAAATAGGATTTGGAAATAGCTTCTGACAGCTGGTTCAGCACTAGGACGTAGGAGATATTAGGCTAGATGGGGACCAGGCCTGCCATTTAGTGAGAAAAGAGCTCTGTAAAGATGGAGCTGTATGTATTTTTTCAAGATAATCTGGGCTATGCTTTCTCTGGCGTGGAGACTTGGCACTCCTCAATATTTGGAAATGCAAGGGCAACCCAAGAAAGGCTCACTATTTTCTTTTAACTGTGCATTCTGTTCTGTTGATCTCAGCCGGATGAACACTAGGGCCCATTGATTGAATCAACAGGCATTTATTAAGACTCTATAGCAGCTACTATGCTTGTAAATTTGAAGACAACTAAAACACAGTGTTTTTTTTTTTTTTAAGATTTATTTGGTGGGGGGGCAAGTAAGCAGGGGAAGGGGCAGAGGGAAAGAGAGAGAGAGAATCTCAAGCAGACTCCCTGCTGAGTGTGGAGCCTGATGCGGGGCTCAATCTCATGACCTTGAGATCATGACCTGAGCCGAAATCAAGAGTTGGACACTCAACCAACTGAGCCACCCAGGTGCCCTTAAAGCACAGTATCCTTTTTTCCTTTTTCTTCTTAAAAAGTTTATAAGCTAAGGGATTATTTGACCAATAGTGATTATCACATGATGTTTTAAACTGTATATAGAGAGTATTAGTATTAAGTGTCTTAGCAAAGAGGGAGGAATATTAATTGTGAATTGGTACAGAGTTTCAGATGATTGAATCTTCTTATGTAGATAGATAGGAATAACGTATAGGAGCAAGAATCTAGCCAGTCATAGGGAGGCAGCAGAAGTATTAGAAAAATGGATTTAGGCATAAAACTGTCCCAGTTCAGGGATGCCTGGGTGGCTCAGTCAGTTAAGTGTCTGCCTTTGGGTCGGGTCATGAGCCCAGGGTCCTGGGATGGAGCCCCGTGTTGGGCTCTCTGCTCCGTGGGGAGCCTGCTTCTCTCTCTCCCTCTGCCTGCTACTCCCCCTGCTTGTGCTGTCTTTCTCTCTCTTTCTCTCTCTCTGTCAAATAAATAAATAAAATCATAAAAAAAAAAAAAAAGACTGTCCCAATTCAAATCCTGGTCCTGCTGTTTATTAACTGAGTAGTTATGAACAAGTTGTTTATTCTTGTCTTTTGGTTACACTTTTTAAAGTTAGGGTATAACAAAGACATTCTAGAAATGAATAAAATAATGAGGTAAAATTAGCAAAACAAAAGGAAAAACCCCAAACCTTTTTGATTTTATGAATGAGAAGGATATAGAAGAATAAGGGAATGAGGGCCTTGGAGAACCAAGCTGGTCCAGATTGTTGAGTGTACAATTTTTTCAAGGTCCATAGTCCTCTGTAAGTATTCAGTACTTTGGAGACAAGTTAGTGTTAGGTCAAATCCAGGCCACTGATGTATTTTACTTGGCCCATACTGTGCTCTAAATTTTTGAACACATGTATGTGTGCGCGTACACACGCGCAAGCACACACACACACATACCCAAAGACTGTCAACACTGGGCATTTGTTCATGGTAACAGTTGTCTGACAGAGGAGCATCTGTACCCTTTAGACAAATCATGGTCTTGAGTTCACCAAAGTCCGTACCACTACCTCTTGTCTTCCTGAGCCTGGGATCAAGTGCTGCTTGCCATTTGTTGTTGACGTGGTGTTACGTTTTTGGCCTTAATTTATGTTCTTCCCTGACAGTTGTAGGGATTTGAGTTTGCCACTTCTGAAGTGGTGAAGGATATAGTGATGCTCTGAAGTGGTTAGACTGGATTCATCTATTGATTCCATTCCATTATAATTTAGCTTTTGTGACCGGGGATAAATGACTTACCTCTTTGAGACTCTGTTTCCTCATTTGTAAAATGGATAAAATAACAATACCTTCTCTTAAGGAGTGTAATAGACTTTTACACTTTTGTAAGTCCTTTACTTACAGTAAAAGCTCAGTAAATATTAGATATTATTATTTTTCTAACTACTACTACTGTCATCATCATCACCTGTGGAATGTAAAGGTATTTATGTATCTTGCTATTAAGGTATTAACTAGAACAAAGAAATCTTTTATATTTTTAAAATAGCCTTTTTTATAATTTTATTTTTAAAAATAAATTGGGGTGCCTGGGTGGCTCAGTTGGTTGAGCATCTGACTCTTGATTTTGGCTCAGGTCATGATTTCAGAGTCATGGGATTAAGTCCCAGGTCAGGCTCCATGCACAGTGGGGAGTCTGTTTGAGATTCTCTCCCTCTGCCCCCTCCCCACACTTGCTTACTTTCTCTCTAAAATGAATTTTAAAAATCTTAAAAAAAAAATTAGTGGCGGGGCACCTGGGTGGCTCAGTCAATTAGGCATCCAACCCATGATTTTAGCTTAGGTCATGATCTCAGGGTCGTGAGATTGAGCCTGGCATTGGGCTCTGTGCTGGGTGTGGAGCCTGCTTGGGATCATCATCCCCCCTACCACCTTCACTCTCCGAAAAAGAAAAATTTACGTATATAAAAATAGATAAATTATGGTTAACCTGCTTTTATGTAATTTAAAAATAAATACTTTTATTTTTAGGGTTCTGTTAGAGTCTCGTAGAAAATCTAAGAAGATTACAGCCAGAGGGATCTTTGCAGGTGCCAGAGTGGTACGAGGAGTGGACTGGCAGTGGGAAGATCAGGATGGAGGAAATGGACGAAGGGGAAAGGTGACATTTTTTGTTGTTGTTGTTGTTAATTCATCATGTTATTCTAGAATATTGTATGTTCAGAAGATTTTTATTATTATAACTGAATTTCTTGGCACATTTTTTCTTACACCAGTAACAGTTTTTAAAATCTTCATTTCTTTTTTTTTTTCTGGAAGAATAAAGATTGTTCCTACCCTGTTGTAAATATTGATATTCATTGAGAAGGTCGTTGGGTAGATTTTACCTTTCTACTTTTTGGCTTCATATTGCCATTTTGTTGCCCAGAATGCATTTCTGTGCATCCCATTTGGGCCAGTCCTCCTTAAGCAGTATATCATGCTTTTGACTTTCTTGTTATTAAGATTTCATTTGAATTTACTTGTTGTATATTTAATTCCCTTGAAGTCCTGTTTCTGGGGGGGTAGTAGGCATCTACTTTTGTTATCCAGTGTACTTAACTCTGTTACCTTCTCAGGGAATTGTCCAGGAGTCAATTATAGCAGTTTTTCTGAAGGGGATTTTGTATAGCTTGTTTAATTGGGGTGGGATAGCCAGAGATATTGGGGTAACTTAGTATAGATTCTTTTGAATTTAAAATTTTTAAATGTTTTTTCAAATACGTATTTTCTTTTTTTCCCTACCACATGTTTTCTAAATTGTTATTTGAGTATTATTATATTGATTTCATTTTAAATAATAAGGTCTAATTTTAACTTTTGGAAGTCGGACATAAGTACTTTGATTTTTACTAAGGAAGCAAACTTTGCTTTTTTTTTTTTAAATTCGGTAAATATTTATCAAACCCTTAGTGTGTGCAAGGTTCTCTTCCAAACATCAGGGATATGGCAGTGGACAAAAGAGACAAAATTCCTACCCTCCTGAAACCTATATTCTAATTAGATTTATAGGCAAAAAATATAAATCTAAATTCTGTGATTGTCATATGGGCTGTGAACCAGCAGCAGAGGTGTTACAGCTGGTTAGAAATGTAATAGGTCCCCTTTCTCTTAGACCTTCTAAATCAGGATCTTCATTATAACTAGATTCTCTAGGTCATTTATATGCACATCAGAATTTGAGGAGCACTGCTCTGAGAGGAAAATAGAGCAATGTGAATTTGGAAAAGGTGCCACCTCTAAATGGATGGAGTGCTATGGGGCATGCTTGGCAAGCCCGTTGGAAAGAGAAGGCACCCTTTTGTGGTTGGGGGCAGGAACACTCTTGCCCCAGTAACTAGGTCTTGGTAAGTAAAGTGTGGACTGGATGTCAGCCCTACTCTCCTCCTTAGGCCGCTTGTGTAGTGAACAATTTTCACAACCATTTATAGCAGTTCTGTATCATACAGAAGAATGTATAAAATATGTGAAAGTTTTAAGAATAGTAGTAAAATGAATACTTTTGTTCCCACTATACAGATTAAGAATAGAATGTTAGGAGTACCTTTAAAGGACTACTTTTGACCCTTTCACAATTGTAAGCCCCCCCCGATAATGGATTTTTGCTGTCCTTATTCCATTGTTTTTCTTTGTTGTTGTAGGACAGTGCTTTGTCCCACAACATCTAGGATTTCATTTTTGAAAAGACCAGTAGCGAGCACAAATTTAGTTATTATAAGGTTAGCATAGAATTGCCACTTTTGGATAAAAGCTCCCATGACAGTATATACTGAACAGTCTCTGGCTAACCTGTCTTGCTTCCCTGGGAGTTGACAAGAATCCTGGGGTAGTCAGTGGGCAAGGTCAAGGGCTTCCACAGGACCTCGGGCAGGGCAGAAGTATGGGCCAGGTGGTGGGCCTTGGGCAGGAATATGGTTAGAGGGGATGAGTTACTATGTATTTTTTTGCTTCTAAGATCACTATTGTCCACCTCAAAGTTTTAGGAGTAGGTCAAAGCAGAACGTTTTGTGTGGGATGAGAGGCCTCAGCTAATCTATGTGGCAGGGAATGGGGGTGGAGGGAAGAGTAGGAACTTCATTATTACTTGGTCTAAACAAGCCAAGTGCAATTGAGAATTTGGGTCAGGCTCCCCTAGGCAATGTGTCCGGAGGTCAGTAAAATAGTACAGTGGCAGTGGGGATCTTGGTGATAGCCTTCAGCACATCTGTCCTGTGAATCACATGGCTGTAATTTGCACAGAACACTCTTGGTGTCTGGTGCCCAGCAGTCATCCTGGAAGCTCCCTTTGATGGATGACTTTGCCTCTTTCCTGGCTGGATCTCATGTTTTCTTTAACCTATTACATCATCTTACTTAGCTTGTGCGTTCTTTTGGTAGAGTACACTTCTAATAGCCTCTTCTGAAAGAGTGTGTGAGAAGTACATTTGTAATATTTTCATTCTTAATTTTTTTTTAGCTTTTTATTCTTCCTCACAATTTATTATATGGTCAGAGGGTTGGAAATTATTTTTTCATCAGCTTTTGAAGGCAGGTTTTGAAGTCTGAAGCCACATCATATATGGAACTTTCTGAGATTGTTATTTTGGCACTTTTTGGGGAGATAGTAAGTAGGCATTTTTGAATCTTTGAGTCATCAGTACTACATTTTTGGTTTGTTATGATTTAATCCATGTTGCATCTTAAGAACATAATGAGGAAAAATAAATGAAACCATCTTGTACATGTGACTAAGGGAACTTAATATAATAAGTCTGTTTAAGAACATGTTTGAGATTAAATGTAATTTTTATTATCTGACTTTTATTTTTGCCCAAGTGTGTATATGAAGAACATTTCTCAAGTCCCTTTTTTCTCTTCAGTGCAGGCTGCTCTCTCTAAATCCCCTGGTTAACCCACATAAATAGTGTGTCATGTATTCTTTTCTTACTTTTTTTTTTTTTTCCACCTGTGTGTGAGGCTAAGGATTCTCACCCCACTGCCATTACTGCATGTGCTCAACTACATGGCCAGTATGAGCTATATTAAGGGGTACATACCAGCCCAGGCTGAGATTGCAGCACTGACACAGTCTTTGGCCCACCACATGCCAACATGTCCCATGATTTGCATGGTGATAACAAAGTTCATGCACAAAAATAAACATGTCAAGTGTGGGCTTTGGCAAACATGATGCAAAGACACCATGGAAATGTGTAGTGTATTCTTTTTTTTTTTTTTAATTAAGATTTTATTTGTTTATTTGTCAAAGAGAGAGCACATGTAGGGGAAGTGGCAGGCAGAGGGGCCTGATCCCAGGACCCCAGGATCATGACCTGAGCTGAAGGCAGACACTTTACTGACTGAGCCACCCAGGTGTCCCTGTGTAGTGTATTCTTAAGAGATTTCTCAAGTACCACTACTGTGTTAGTATTTGAAGACTATTTTCATTTTACAAATGTTTTTGAATATGTCAGTTGTGTTTTACATAGGTACATTTGATATATTTCTTTCTTTTAAGAAAACTTTAAAAAATATATATTTTTATTTATTTGAGAGAGAGCATGTGTGCGAGCCGGGGAAGGACCGAGGGACAGGGGGAGAAAAAAATCTTAGGAAACTCCGTGCTGAGTGCAGATCCCGACTTGGGGCTCAATTTCACGACCCTGAGATAATGACCTTAGCCGAAATCAAGAGTCAGGCGCTCAGATGACTGAGCCACCCAGGCATCCCTCAAAAAACTTTTTATTATGGAGAATTTCAAACATACATCAGAGTAGAAAGAACAGTATAACGAATTCCCATGCCCCCAACACCCAACTTCAAAACTTGTCAATATTTTTTAAAAATTCCATTTATTTGTTGAAGAAATCAAGTTCTTTGGATTTTTCCTGTTGATTCTTTATGGTATTCTTTTACTTGTTCCTCTAACCCTTGTGTTTCTTATAAACTAGTTGTTAAAGGTAGAGGCTCGATTAGATTAAGGTTCAATCTTGTTTTGGCAAGAACCTTATAAGTAGTGCTCCGTGCTCTCTGTTGCATCACATCAGTTAATGTTAAGTCTGATTATCTTACTGTTAGTGATGTTAAGATTGACCAGCAGAGCCAGGTATTGTCAGTTTGATTCTTTTATAGAGTTCCTCAGCAACCTTTTGCCTAGTGGTTTTAGTAGCTATTCTGCACATCTTTCTTAATCACAATTGAAATTAGAAAATTAATGTAGTTACTTTCTTAAGCCTTCCACTTTGTTTCCCCCTCAAAAATAAGTCAGATCATATTAACAAATGAAGGAATTTCATTTAGGATTCAGAGCTTAACTAATGAACTTGCTTATATCCCAAGTAATTTGAAATATAAGATGAATTTGATTTAAATAAAATTTGTAGTCTTTGTTTTTTAGTCAAATGCTTTTTTGTGCCCCTTATAAAAATATAGACTTATGGGGCGCCTGAGTGGCTCAGTTGGTTAGGTGTCTGCCTTCAGCTCAGGTCGTGATCCCAAGGTCCTGGGATCAAGACCCGTGAACGGCTCTCTGCTTAGCGGGGAGCCTGCTTCTCCCTCTCCTCCCTGTTCGTGCTCTCTCTCGCTGTCTCTGTCTTGCTCTCAAATAAATATATAAAATCTTAAAAAAAAAATACAGACTTGTTTGATCTAGCATTGGTGTTTTTTTCTTTTTAAGGATTTATTTATTTATTTTAGAGAGAGAGAGTGCAAACATAGGGGTCAGGTGCAGAGGGAGAGAGAATCTTTTTTTTTTTTTTTTAAGATTTTTTATTTATTTATTAGACAGAGATTAGAGACAGCCAGCGAGAGAGGGAACACAAGCAGGGAGAGTGGGAGAGGAAGAAGCAGGCTCATAGCTGAGGAGCCTGACGTGGGGCTCGAT